>NC_091748.1:46984412-47269412 GCF_043380555.1 Nothobranchius furzeri
CAATAGAGACAGACCCAGAGTCTCATCATGAATATAAATAACATAACCAGTCTGGTATGGCTTAAAACCCCAAAGAAAACCAGTGAAAGTGGGTCAACTGTGGGCAGTTTAAAGTCTAAACAAGTCATTTTAGACTGAATTCTCTGTAATGGATCTAAGTCCATTGACATTATAAAGTAACATATTGAATGTTGAGGGGCTGTAGATATAATCTTGAGTTTTTCCATGGTAATACACACGTAATTTCTCAAAATCACATGGACGTTTGAAGAAAAGTATTGTTAGTTTTCTAAACTTTTCCAAAATGTCATTTTGAGACTCATTCATGTGTGTTTCCATAGAGTGAACTTAAAAGTTTGAGTTGTAGTTGACATGAATCTTGTGAGTTATTTAATAAGAAACAACTACAATGTAAGTTATTCTAGAATTAAAGTAACAGATTGTTTTTAAAACTTGGAGCTAGAGCTTTAACATTCATCTCAGTGACAATTGAGTTATAAACTTGATCAGATTCATATTTGACACCACTCTGCTGACCAAAAACCAAAGATTTGTGGAGTGGGTAGGTGTTCTATGCTCTTTACCTGCTTTATGGCTATTAGCTGTAATGCTAGTAGTTAGCATTTACAGTTTGCCAATCATAAATAAAAAGCACAAGAAGAAGAAAAATAAGAAGTTTGATTTTTTATGTTAGCATGGCGGAGAATAATGTATTTGGAGGCAAAGCAATGAGCTAAAACCGGCCTTTAGTTTGAGGGAGCTAAAGGAGGCTACAAACTCACAGACTGATGGTTACCTGGCTTTGTTGCTGCTGCACTTACAATTAATAATATATTTTTTCAAACAGTGGGAATGTTTTTACTTTGTGGTTTATTTTAGTATTAGATGGGTCATGTTGGTGTTAGCTCAGACTGCAGCAGGGTTGTTTACAACAGTTGTAATTCCACTTTCAACCAGTAGAGCAGAGGAGCAGGAAACTGCGGTGTATTACTTTAACCTTCATAAAATTGTAGTCCAACTGTGTTGGTTTTACAGTTTAATGGGTGAGAAGTTATTTTGCTTAAAATTGAGCTTTAGGCTCTCTTATTGAAATAATGAGCAATCGCTGTGAACTTATTGGCTCCAAAACACCAAAACGTTTAAAACCAACTTTTATAATTTAGAATAAAAACACATTTAGATATTAATGTAAACACATTTAGGGTTAGCAGCAACAGAAAAGAGATTCATGATTTGGTTTGGTGACAAAATAACCTGTTCACTTCTCAATTACTAACTCTGGAGTCCCGAAAGCTTTACAGATATGTTCACAGAACAATAGAGAGACGCGTGGAGCAGAGAATAAAGTAAATAATGTATGAACTTGAAAATGCACGTGCATGTGTGTGTGTGTGTGTGTGTGTGTGTGTGTGTGTGTGTGTGTGTGTGCGTGTGTGTGTGTGTGTGTGTGTGTGTGTGTGTGTGTGTGTCTGTGTTATTGTGTGTGTGTGTGTGTGTGTGTGTGTGTGTGTGTGTGTGTGTGTGTGTGTGTGTGTGTGTGTGTGTGTGTGTGTGTGTGTGTGTGTGTGTCTGTGTTATTGTGTGTGTGTGTGTGTGTGTGTGTGTGTGTGTGTGTGTGTGTGTGTGTGTGTGTGTGTGTGTGTGTGTGTGTGGACATGTGTGTGTGTGTGTGTGTGTGTGTGTGTGTGTGTCCTATCAAACTGCCATGCCAGAACAAGCCAGATGAACTGCAGAAAGATTTGTTTTATGGCCTTGCTACTGGAACTCACTGCTAAGTTGCTCAATTTTAAATATCAGCACTATCCATAGCTGTAAAAAAATAGTGACTGAATTCCAAAATATTTTAACGATTATTTTCCATGGAGATATGAAATAGTAGAGGAGTCGGCAGCATCAATCGTGCGTGATGTCTGAGAGTCAAAGAGGATCTGAAAACGTCCCTTCTGTTTGGAAACTGGCTGATAGTTTGTGATGGGACGCTTCCTTTGTTGTTAGGTAAACACCAGTGCCAGTGGTGAAGACGCTGCTCTCAAACTGGGACAGAAACAAAGATTGAGGTGCATATCTCCTTTGCACGTGCACACAGCAGGGCTAAGTGTGCACGTTTGTCTAATAAACAGAAAATCGTCTCAGCAACAAGCGTGTGAATGTGCAGTTGTCGCTGCCTTTTGCATCGTGTCAGCATTTATTCTCCTCTCATGTCTGCCGTTGTGGCAGCAGAGAGGAGGGGCAGATGCCTCTGTAGCTGTTTACAGTATGAGAGTTTATTAAAGATGAGACAGGAAAGTGATAAACATGAAACATCTGGAGGCAGGCCCAACATCTGCTGCTGTGAGGCTCGGTGGACATCCAAAGGAAAGCAAAGGAAATCCACAGAAAAAGAAGGGCGAGTGTTTGATTTTAGCTGACAGCAGTCACATGCTTTATTCCCTAATCAGTGAGAAAAGAGCCCCAGAGCTCCTTTTCTCTTATCATCTTGGTCCTTTTTTTTTCTTTTTGAGGAAGTAACCACAGAAGAGTTTGGGATCCCAGCATTTGGTGCAAGGGTGGGCCATAAAGAGAGGGGAAAACAAAGCCAATGAGGAGCAGATGTTTAGGAAAACACACACACACACACACACACACACACACACACACACACACACACACACACACACACACACACACACACACACACACACACACACACACACACACACACACACTTGAAGTACATGGTTTCTGTAGAACTCAGAGCACAACCTCACTCTTTTTAAGAAGCATAAAAGCTAGAAAATGCATTAGACCCAACAAGAATCCTTCCAGATTTAATGATTACAGATTTGTAGAAGTTTAAATATTTTTCCGGAAGGTACTTGTATTTTTTGCAGCTTTCCTGAATTCCCAACACATTCATGTCTTATGTCTCTGTGACTCTGTGACTGATCCATATTCACGGGAGGAAACAGCTGCATGGACCTGTGTGGGTTGAATGGCCCAGAATTTGCCGATAACCTCCGACTTCTCAGGCAAGAGGAGCTCAGGAAGTTGCTCTCAGGGCCGGCACACAGAAACATCTTGCAGAGCTGAAATTCAATGCAGCTTTTAGGTGCATGCGCTCCAATTACTTAGGTGTTTCCGATAGTTCTTCGCATTAACATCTTATTACACAGTGAAAAGCACAATAAAAATAATCACTCAACACATTTGTGTATTGGAAATCAGACAGAAACTGCCCTGTGTTTATGAAATTTGTTCAGGTAACATCTGAAACTTTTATCAGCTTTATTAAAAAACAAAACAAAATCATCAATCAATCAGTCAACAGCCCTTCACACTATACTTGCTCTGCATGTTCCCAAACGATCGAGCAGCTCGCTATAAAAACCCTTCCTCAGGCTGAGGGAGGAGAAACTGGCCCAGTGCCGTGTTTCAGGGCCTCAGCGCAGAAAGGAAGCAGCCTGAGCAGTTTCAGTACAGGTCCTTCCTGACGCTCTAAAAGACAACCCCATACAGCACCAAGGCCTTCCTTTGTGTTAGAACATTCTAGAAACATTCCAACAGTTGCATCTAAATGAGTCCAGTTGTGTTGGCTGAACGAAGGCCTGATGCTGCTCTCAAAGGCATCTGCGGTGGTTTATTGTCCAAACAAGTTAGTATCCCAAATAGAAGCACATTCCTCCCATATTTTATGCTTCTTGTGTGCAACATCTGAACGTTACTGCCAAGATATAATCCATAAACTTAATCGAAGGTATGTAGATGCGTTGCAACCATCGACATCAATATATGGACAATGGGTTTCCATAGGCTCCAATAACACGTTTTTGTGCTAAAATGGGAGGTGGCCACCACCACCATTTTGACCGTGTCACAGGTTCCGTCAAACCCAGACAATTCCATAAAAGGGGAGAGAGGAGGAGCTGAGGGTGGGGCTGTAAGGCTGGGATCGACTGACGACACCCGGTCGAACTAGCTACAAGCTAACCTGAAGCTAACCCAAAGCTAATCCGGAGGTGGGAGCTAAGCTAACGGAGGTAGCAACCTAGCTGCAACCGGAGTTAACTGTGCACAACACCAGAGCTTCTGAGTCACAGATACGCCGGGCTGACCGCTGGGTAAAACCGGGTGGAACACAGAGGTCTCGGAGAGCTCCACAAGCCGGCAGCCGCACAGCAGACAAGCGCCGCTGCGATCTGAGATGCGCAGAGCTGCCGCTGGGGAGAACCAGGTGGAAAGGTTTCCATCCCAGAGCTCCACAAGCCGTCAGCCCGCGCAGCACACAGAAACCACGATCAGACAGAGATGCGCCGGGCTGCGGGGAGGGGATAAGGGTGGAAAACATCGTCTCCCGAGAGCTCCACAAGCCGATAGTGGGAACCCAGCTCCACCAACATGTTATACTTCAACCCATTTTCTAAAGTGCAGCATTTTGTTAAATGCACTGGGTTTTACCCTATTACATTTAAATTTCATGGTTAAACAGTACATGTTAAAATCTAAGCTCAGCTCGGCAGTGACCTAAAATACATAAATATAATTTTACTTACAGAAAAAAATGACGTGGAGACTGCTTGGACACTCTATTAGTGCAATTAATGCCACAGCAAGTCATTTTGTCCAACAATTACACAAAAAATATCCAAACAAGAATACACAAACACAGAAACTCAAAATCCCGGAGCAGTTTCCAAGCCAGGCCGAGGCTCTACTGAGGCCTTTCCACGGAGCTAGCTCTGCGGTCACGTGGGTCTGATGCTCAATAATTATTAAAGTTAAAGGTAAAGTCCCATTAGTTGTCACACACACAGGTGTGTGTGCGAAATTTGTTCTCCGCATTTGACCCATCCCCTGGGGGAGCGGTGAGCTGCAGACACAGCCGCGCTCGGGAACCATTTGGTGGTTTAACCCCCCAATCCAACCCCGTAATGCTGAGTGTCAAGCAGGGAGGCATTGGGTCCCATTTTTTTCTAAGTCTTTGGTATGACCCGACCAGGAATTGAACCCTGATCTCCCAGTCTCAGGGCAGACACTCTACCACTAGGCCACTGAGCTGGGGACTGGTGGCTACTTGTAGCTCATACAGAATTTTAGGCTTTTAATACACTTAAATAGAAGAGTGAGAAAAAAATTCACCCCCCTCAGAGTTGTCATGAGTGTAAACTAGATAATTTAAACAAAAAACATGTTTTGGTACCAGGCTGTAAACATGTTTATTTCTGCTGTGAAATTGGCATTTTTAACATGGGAGTCAATGAGGATTTGCTCGCTTCTGACACCAGCCCCCAGCGGATGAGGGTGGAACTGCAATTTATTTCACTTCCGGGTTTGACTCAATTTCAGAGCTGCATTGTGGGGGCCTGGTTGCAACAAAATAAGGGATGCTAACTGACAGAGGCAGCAGCCCTGAAGTGTCTCTTTTAGCTCTTTTCCATCGCCTGGTCTGGAATGGTCAGGTCTGGGTATTACGGACCGGTATGCACTGGTGTGGGTCTAGAAGTTTTCTGGCAGTTTTCTGGCTAGAAGTTGTCCTGTGTCACACTGAGCTATTTCTATCAATTTCCCTTTAAAGCTGAAGGAGAGGATGGTGCTGTCTCTTTCTGAGGCTGGTTTCACTTCTCTGCTCTGCAAAACCACACTCTCATACACACATGCGCCTGCCTCACACAACCGCTCTGACACACACACACACACACACACACACACACACACACACACACACACAGCTGAGGGCGGACGTATGTCAAGAGCAAAACAGTGGAATCCTACTCTCCATCACGTCACGCGCCCACCGGTCCCCGGCCATGCAACAAGACAGCGGGGTGTTTTTGATCAGCTGAATGGAAGTGTGTGAGTGTCTGGCTGCTCCTACATCGACTGACAGTGACGTCTGTTCGCTCTAGCCTCCTCCTTCTCTCTGTTTCTCCATCCCACATGGGAAGACACAACTGGAAGAGCCCCAGCAGAAATAAAGCTAAGAAGTTAACTGAAAATACATGACTAAATATGAAAAGTTACAATGTGATTGGGGTTATTTAGTTCCAATCTAATCAGTCCCAAATGGGGCAATAAGACACAGCTGTGTTATTGCTGGTGTCTGAACTGGCCTGTCAAAGACTCGCTCGCTGTGGCACAAAAATATGCACAATGGGGTAATTACTGCCAGTTAGCCCACTCATTTGTTGCTATTACACCAAAATGACTTCCTCCGTTGCCCATTTGAATGCTCATCACATCAAAAATGCCATTTACATCTCTAGGCCTGGCAGGCTGGATACAATTTTGCAATTGAAGCAAATTTATCAATCAGGTGTGTTTTACTTGCCACTAGCAGCTTTGGTGTGTTCATGAATTAGAGCTAAGAGGTTCTGACAAAACGTAAATACTGCATTCACTTACAGCCTCTGACGCACTGACAGTGGGCAGACTGTCAAACAGAAGAGGCGTCATTTAACAGTCCAGTGCTCTGAGACAGATAAGCAGCGTGTAAGTCGGTACACAAGTTAGTGCCTTTTATTGTTTATAACATATGTGGATCTCAGGCAGGTGAGGTCGGCTATAACAGTTGATGGTACAGTTTTAGCCAAACATCTCACGTTAGCATTGAGATCAGAATGAGTTTTGGCTACTTGTAGCTTAATATCTCTAAAACCCACCGAGGTATATCCACTGTTGTGTTGGCTAAAATTGATTAGCTGTGACAACTATCCATAAATTACACGTGAAGTCTGATGATGATTCAGTGGAATAACTCTGAAGCTTATCTGAAACAAGTTCTACACAACCACCTCTTTCATGTCTGTTTCAGAAATACTGTGATCTTTATTTTGGAACTTCCAAAATCATCCTTAAAGTGGGCATATGCAAAACTCACCTGTTGCATCCCTTTGTGCTGCCACGTGGGTCTCTTTGGTGTCTATAAACACTCCAAATGTGGGAAATAAACCCGTCAATCTATTTTCTGTTTGTGTAGTTTTAGGAATCGTATGCCTAAAACTAACCATTTCTAAAGGAGCTTGTTTGGGATGTAAGAAATGGGGAAAGTAAATCTGCTGCTGGAGGAGCAGCTCTACTCCAAGCCCCTCTCAGATATTGGAGCATCTCAGCTTATAGCAGCCTGACCAGAAAAGGGGTGGGTGTGGCCAGTTCCAGTTTGTTTTCTTAAAGTGACAGAACTGACTGAATATAAGAATACAACCGCTGGAACTGCTTATGTGAGAGGGATTTAGTGCAAAGAACTCCATAAAAATGTTTTGTATAAACTATGTAACTATAGTATCTTAATATGAAATAACATTGTGTCTCATTTAACTCTCCTTTCAAGCAGCAACAAAATTTAAAGGTGTGGTTGACCGTTAAACGCTTCTGAAATTATTATTTCTGATTATAATTGGTCACTCTGAACATTAAAACTGTCTCCTACACTTACCTCCTGCTTTAACTCCTGATAGAAAATAGATGAAAAGCTATGATTGGAAAATCCTCACAGACGTATGTCACACTGTGAATTTGCATTCGTGGCCCCACACACAGCTACAGGATGGCTTTGGAAAACATTTTTGGAACAATGAGAGAGAGTGGAGAGTGTGTTGGTGATAGTGACTTTGCAACATGGTTGAACGCCTTCTGCTAGCCAATCAGAAGCAAGGTGTGAGCATGTCGTTAATGATAATGAATATTCCTGCTGTTTTCAGCCCACCTGTGTAGCAGCAAACTCTGCTTCTCATAACAGGAGCACCAACGCTTTTTTTAATGACTCATTAGGCATTGATTTACACCAGAGAACACTGCAAATGTATTGAATAAATGGGGGAGCAGCAGTAACTCAGGAGGTAGACCCAGGAATCGGAAGGTTGCAGGTTCGATCCCGGCTGCAACTAGAGATTGCTGTTGTCGTGTTGCAAGACACTTAACCCACTTTGCCTGCTGAGGGTGGTTGGAGAGACCGGTGGCACAATGTGCTTGGCAGCCCTCGCCCCTGTCAGTGTGCCCCAGGGCAGCTATGGCAACGCTGTAGCTCCTCCCCACCAGCGTGTGAATGGGTGAACGACTGATTGTGTTGTGAAGCACCTTGGGGGGGTTTTAGAACCCTAATGAAGGTGCTGTACAAATACAGGCCATTTATTGTTTATTAAAGGCGTAAACCACACCTGTAAGAAATGTAATCCATTTAGATCCAAAGATATCCAATTACCATTGCGTGCTGAAGTTAATGTTGCTGGTTGTGCATAATCACTAAGGCACTCGATACTGACAAGGTTGTTGACCTGGATCTAAAAAAGAGACACAAATAGAAAATGGAGATGATAGGACGCCTCTTAACATTCTTTATTAAAATGGACAGCTAAAATTCATGACAGCACCTACTAGAAAAGACAGAAGAAACAAGAGAAGTGGCTCTGAAGGGCAGAAAAGAGACCAAAGGAGAAGGGCAGTTGAGACAGTGGATCAGCCACATTGACCTCAGGCAACCTGGTGGTTCGGTCAGATGCGGGATAGTTCCCAGTGTGCTTTGAACAGCCTCCCAACCACAGAAATCCATTAATCATGAGGGAAGAAAAAGCTTTTGTCGTTTTGTGACAGGGTTCTAATGAAGGACCTAAAATAAAACTTAAAACAGCTTCTTGGCTAAGACGCAACAATGCTTCATGGGGCTTTTAGCTGTGGTCTAACAAAAAAGTAAAAGGATTAGTCAAAAGAAACTACAAGGTTGGTTTTAAACCCTCTTCCCCACAAATTAAGAACAAGTAAAATACCATCTTTCAGTTCTTTTTAAAACACAGAAAGGTTTTATTTACCTGCAACGTTTCGTTTGCGGCTGCAAACATCATCAGGCTGACGCTGATGGTGGCATCACTTCCTTCATTTATCCGCGGGCAGCAGAGGACGTTGTCACCCTCTACTGCCCGCTCTCCCCTCTCCGATGATGCAGTCCCATGTGCGATCCAACGAGTAAACTCCTTCGTCTCTGTTCATGGTCCCACATCCACGTCTGCTTATCTCGATAGCTTCTTTTATCCATCTTTTGTATTTCTGTTGATCGGTGTTTATGATCCTTGTGTTGTCCCAGTCCATTACATGGTTTTCTCTTGTGCAGTGATCTGTTACGGCTGGCTTCTTTATTGTGCTTTCTGCTGCTTCTTTTGCAGCACTGGCCTCAGTTCATTGTAAACTGAACCCATTTACAACTTAAAGAGAAAGTTTTAACCATTAATCTCTGGAAATATCCATCAAAATGTTGTTGAAAATGAATTAAATGATGTCCAGTCGTAGAAAAATATTGGCGGCTTCGTAACCTATAACCATAAAAATAGAGTCTAAAATACACGGGAGCGGGTCTAAGTATGTGGGCAATGCCATATCAGACACCATATTTCCTTCTACGGGAGCCCGTGAGGACAAAATGCATTTACTGATTTGTAACAAATGGTGACAAAATTTCACCATTCATGAACGTTGTTGTTTTACACATTTACCTCTTCGCTTGTTCCCAGTGATCAAGGGGAGTCTGGTGTGCTTTCATTTTGCTGGAGGTTGAACGATCTGATGAAGTACTCATTCGAAAAGCGTGCTCCCCGGGATTTTTGACCCTAATGGACATTCGCTGATAAGGTCTTACTGGAACACAAAATACTGCTTGCAATTATTTAAATATGTACTTCCCCCTAATGCCAAGGAAAACACACACAGTCACTTTAAGCTGTGAGCTGCATAAACCAACCCAATTTTATAGTGTATAGGGAGGTAGGCCATGCTTCTACATCTGCTTGTGTTCACCACAGTAGAAATGGTCCCAGAACTGCCCTAGGACACTGGAATAGAAAAAGCCGGGCTTTGAGGGTGGCCCAGCTCATCATTAGCATACTGTTCAAAAGCAAACGTCCAGAGAATACATCAAACCTCACTGGGAACAGGGGAAGTGTACGTCGACTTCTCAGAAAGGCTATTCATCAGACCAGTGGACCTAGTTCAAACATAGCCTATCTGGGTCTTCTGGCAGACCACCTGACCTTCGACGCCATAGTAATGGTCTGCCTGACAGAGCCAAAACACACAGCGTTAACATTCCCATGGGCCAGTCTGTGTTTTCTCAAACATGCGCACACACAATCATAGGGTTAAACAAACAGACACAAGCACACACATGCTTGTACGTGCACAGTCCTAGAATGTGATAAGCACCACGGCCCTTAACCCTCAGAGATAGAAGGAGGACTTTAGGTGCAGACAGGATTCCAACTATTCACTCAGTCACGTGTGTGTGTGTGTGTGTGTGTGTGTGTGTGTGTGTGTGTGTGTGTGTGTGTGTGTGTGTGTGTGTGTGTGTGTGTGTGTGTGTGTGTGTGCGCGCGTGTGTGCAGTCAGACTGGTTTGTCAGAGAAAAATGGAAAGAAGGCCTCAGTCGAAACTGACTCTGTTGCACACACAATACTGTCCGTGTTTCACAAGCAAACACACACACACACACACACACATGCACACACACACACACACACACGAGTATGCACAAGTGTAAGTGTGCTAAAGTAGAGGAGTGATTTAGGAAAGAGTTCTCACGGCTGGAGCGCTCAATTCTGGTCTGAGCAAACAAAGATTAATAATTGTTTGAGAGGGTGGAAGTGCATTCCACAAAGTTAGCCACTGATCACAACTGTTTCAATCTCAGATTGTGAAATTACACACAGATTTATGTACGCAACTAGAATCTAAAACTATGTACACGTTATAAAAGTAGTCAACGTGTGCAGATTTAAGTGAATGTTAAAGTTAACGTCTAAAATAAAAAGCAAATCTGATCCAATCTCATCAAATTAAGCACAGATCCTATAAAGTCTGCAAACCTGGTCAGGTAAAGGAAGCACAGATGCTCCATAAAATAATTATGGATGCTTTGCATGCAATCTAGTGAGCAAACTGTGTGCACATTCAGATAAAAATGTCCTTTTATGGAATGAACACCCAGAGATGAACTGTAACTAAAAGACATGACTTTACTGCCTCTAAGAGTTCTGCTGCAGGGCCAGAATTTACTACAACAACACTTGAAACTTCTCAAACTTATCTGACCTGCTGTCAGAGCACATGATGTGTGCAAGCTTGCACATAAATGCTTCGGTGGGCACGTTCTAGGATCCACCTGTGTAACATTTGTCAGAAGCTTCACATTTCATGCTTAAAGCAATAACTGCCTGTCAGCAGCCCCGTGATGACTGCTGAGTTATGTTTGAATCAACTTTAGATCCAGTGATCAGCAACTGACTAAAGACTGAAGGAAGGAAAACCTGAAATCGAAGCTGCAAATCTATTAGGGAAAGTTCAAATCCATCACCACAGAGTTTAAACTCTCAAGCCCAACATTGCACTTGCTTGCTTAAAACAAAACAAAACAAAAACACAGAATGTAACAGAAACCTAAAGCTTTGAAAACAATTCCTTTGTGACGTCTTGTTTACTGGATAATTATAGTGGATTAGTTCTAATTACATGAGCCAAAACAGCAAATTAAAACGATATACTTAATTAAAGGGGAACCTTTGAGCACCAGTAACAGAGTGTCCCGCTCTGCTCGTGCTGGATTTGACCACTTCATAAAGCGTATTTTAGTTATGTTTTTAGAAGAAATCTTTTTATTGCGTGTCAGATTTATGTACATTTATCTGATGCTTCTGTTCTTCCCAGATGGCAGGAAACCACAAACCAAAGACGGGCTGTTTGTGGACATGGCAGATTTCAGGAAACTCAACAGAAGGTCATCTGTAATTAATGAAGGCTTTTAACCCTTTGATGCATATATTATGAAATCTTCAAACATGATTTTTTAACATTTTTTTTCATTCATCATTAGGTGTGAATGAAACAAATTTCAATAAATATTTTTTGTAACATATAATAATTAACAAATAATTTATTACATGTCCACCTCAGTGGTCAGTGTGCATTCTGAACATGAAATATGTTGGCTTGCCTTACTGAAGTCCAAAATGGAGGGGCTCAAATATAATAAAGTTTTCAACAGCTGTGCTTAATTGCAAAAATAAAAATAAAAAAATTAAAATTTTGAGTACCTGTCCATGCATCAAAGGGTTAAAGTTGTTTTCTGTTCACACACAAATCAAATTTACATAATGAGCCAAGGTGTTCTCTTGTTTGAGTCACGGTGAGTGACTATTTAATGTTTTAGATGTTTCTCTGCTCCAACACAATGTTGGGGTTATTAGGTGAACGAATAATTTGTAAGCTTTTACTTACTTTTTGGATTCTTCAATAAATTCGTAAAAATGGAAATATTTATTGATTTATTAATTAATTTGGATATCAAAGATATCTACGGGGCACCACCCATTCTAATTAGAAAGGGAAAATTAATTGAACCCAAAAATCTTATCAATCTGTCTGAAGTTCGTAAAATCCGTTTAGGAGCAGAAATTTTCAGCCAACACACACAAAGTCGCTTGACACAAAACTGAATTCAACAACATTTATTAACCAACGGAATAATAATGTAAAACAATGATATGATAATATGAACTAATCTGATATGGGTAACCCAAGATGTGTGTGTATAGGTGTGTGTGTGTGTGCGTGTGTGTGTGTGTGTGTGTGTGTGTGTGTGTGTGTGTGTGTGTGTGTGTGTGTGTGTGTGTGCGGATGTGTAAGCTTGAGACCCTCAGTGAGGTGACTTTTTCTCTCTCCCCCCCACACTGCAATCAGTGTATGTGGGGCTTTCACCTTAAACTTTGCCAAACACCTTAAAATCCCAGTGAAACTTAACCAAAAACACTGAATTGTTTCTCAGTTCAAGGAAAACAACAAATCAATCAAACTGAATATCTACAAAGCCTGTCCAGCCTGGCCACAGCTGACAAACACTCCAGATATTAAACAGTTAAAACAAACGGACCTTACTTGGAGTTCCGATGGCGTATTTTGGTACGAAAGAGAAAAACCCATCTCCTATTTTGAAGCAAATCCCGCGGTTGACTGCTTATTTTGGTCTAGAAGAGACGGAAGAAGTAGTTAGATGGAAAAAAAATAATAAACTTGCGTGAGCGAACCAAGGCGTCCCTTTGTGCTCGCGCTGCAGGTCAGATGTGATTCTCCGTTGATTTCCAGCGGTTCTGTGTCCTCACAGGTCCAGAGTCGTGGCAGCGAGCGATTCCTCACACATCAGCACCAGGAGAGCAGACCTGATGGCTTCCCCTGATGGCAGCGGTTCTGTGTTCTCACACTTCAGCAGCAGGCCTCCCGCGTGCTCACGTTGATCGGAACGACAGCCACGAGCGTCTTCAAGTCAGTTGACTGAACAAAAGACAAAGAACGACTTCGCTTCGCTATAATTTATAGCTTTTTCGGCTGGCGGGAAAACTCGCACATGCGCAGAACTCGTGCTCTCGGCTCCTCTTTGGTGACGTCATCACACTGCTGCCGGTAGCAGGAAATCATGGGAAATGGAGTCTGCTGGCGCTGATTTTCATATATGCCTTATTTGTACGCTTCAGGGCGTTTCCTTTGGCACAGTCTTTTGGAGAAAATTACTGCACAGTAATTTCCTCATGAGGGCAGACCCTCAACAACAAGAAATAAGAGAAGCAATTATTCCGACACCTCCAGTTGAAAGTATTTTCCTTTGTGTTTTTGCAACACCCTTGCTCTAATACTTAATGGTCTTCGGTTTATAGTTTAAAATGGCGATGTGCATTCATTTTTATGGCTGCGTGTACATTTTTGTTTTTAGTTCATGGAATAGGCATGGTATTTTAATAGATATGATTTTATACTGACTATTTTGGGTGTAAACTTATTTTCAGTAATGTTCTATATGAATGTTGTCAAATGTCTCTTGTTGGGGGTGTTAGTTTGGGAGCTTTGCTGCTGTGACTTGTGAATAATTTGTTGCTGCTATTTTTGGCAAGGTCACCCTCGTAAAAGAGGTTCTGATCTCAATAAGTTTTATCTAAAGGTGAATGAATGAATGAATGAATGAATGAACGAACGAACGAATGAATGAATGAATCCCATCACATCTCTACTCACCTGTTTTTCATCAGCTCATAACCTTTCTCAGTATTTATACTCCTTGCTCTTGGATTCTGTTTTTTTCCATGATTTTAATTCCTAGATTGCTTCGTTTTTATGAAGTTAAACTCACTTTTTTCTAGACGTTTTAAAGTACTGTCCTTCTAAGTGAACACTCTTGCGCTATTTGGAGTCCTTTAAAAAATAAAAAGCAACCTCCTTTTCCATGTGGGTGCCCAGTGACAGTGTATGTTTCTGCTGTTAAACAAAATCACTTGTTCCAACTGTTTTCAAGTTTATTTCGCTGGAGGACGAAGAGACTATTTTTACAGCAAGAGGGAGAGGAGAAAAGGGTGAGACAGCAAAGGGTAGCGGAGGGGCGGAGGGGTTAAGCTGAATGCTGGATAGAAACAGAGGAGAGAAAAAGATGACTGACAGGAGAACTTTCCAAAACAGCCAATCATGGAATGTTGGTGGAAGGTGCCACATAGCTCCAAATATTTGTTGCTTGGTCGGCATGGCAACAGGACAGCCCGCATCTTTATTAGCAAATCCCTAACACGAGAGTCGAGATAGGGAGAGGAAACACCCAGAGAAAAGAATGTGGACTGACAGTGGAAAATATATTATGTAGAAGAAAAGCAGAGAGCAGTAAAAAAAAGGTACTTTAGAGTTTTATTGTTGATGCTGTGTTAAACAGATCACACACACCTACACAAACTTACACACACACACACACACACACGCACACACACGCACATGCATGCAGAGAGACGATGAATTAAAGTGAAATCAGAGTCACAGCTTCTCAATAATCCGTCAATTGGCTTGTGCAGCTTTTTCTTTCACACACAAAGAAAATCTCCAACAGGACGGCATAATTCAAACCCCAGTTTTAGCCTAAACTGTCGATCCCAATCCCAACTGTGTCCCCAGAAACTACCACATATTATTATATATTTATTAGCCTGACTCTGAGTCTTGGTTTTGGCAATGCCTAGATTTTTACTCAGTACATGGTCCAAATGTTCTCTTAGCATCCCAATGTAGGACAACAACAAACACACAGAACTCTAATCAGGGAGAAATCAGTGTAGCTGGGTCTCCATATGTAGACCTGGGTCTGTGCTTGAAGGTCAAATGCACACACACACACACACACACACACGCACACAAACTTTCCAACGGATCTTTATGGGGGTCTCAAGTGTCACTATTAAATCTCATTATAAGTGCATCGAGGTGATTAGATTAGGTCTAATAGCATAATGGGTGACACATAGTGCACTACATCTATTCTAGGATCATTCAGTGCTGATACTTACTTACTATGGAAAATTAGTAAGACTAAGACTAGTAAGACTAATTACACACACACACACACACACACACACACACACACACACACACACACACACACACACACACACACACACACACACACACACACACATACACACACATACAGACGTAACTTCTGGGAATTTGTATCAGGACGATGGGTACATTTCCTGTCAGACAGTTGACCAGCTCCGCTATATGTATATACATACATATATATATATATATATATATATATATATATATATATATGTATATACATATATATATATATATATATGTATATATATATATATGTATATATATACATATATATATATATATATATATATATATATATATATATATATATATATATATATATATATATTTATTTATATATATATATATATATATGTGTGTGTGTGTGTGTGTGTGTGTATGTATATATATACAGTTGTGGTCAGAAGTTTACATACACTTGTAAAAAATATAATATAATGGCTCTACTGAGTGTCCCGTTATTTCTAAAACTCTGATTTTTCTCTGATAGAGTGATTGGAACAGATACTTCTTTGTCACAAAAACATTCATGAAGTTTGGTTCTTTAATGTCTTTATTATGGGTTAACAGAGAAAAGTGATCACATTTGCTGGGTCAGAAATATACATACAGCAAAATGATCTAGCACTTTAGGTGACTTAGAAACGTGTCAGTGAAGTGAGCTTCATAGCATGGCCTCTTAACTTCTTGTGAGTGATTATGAGTGACTACAGCTGGTGACTTCTCTTAGGCCAGGTAAATAGGGCTCATTGGATACAAACGCCCACAAACACTACAATGGGAAAGTCAAAGGAGCTCAGCATGGATCTGAAAAAGCGAATTATTGACTTGAACAAGTCAGGAAAGTCACTTGGGGCCATTTCAAAGCAGCTGCAGGTCCCAAGAGCAACAGTGCAAACAATTGTTTGTTAGTATAAGGTGCATGGCACTGTTTCATCACTGCCAAGATCAGGAAGAAAACGCAAGCTATCACCTGCTGCTGAGAGAAAATTGGTCAGGAGGGTAAAGAGTGAACCAAGAATCACCAAAAAGCAGATCTGCCAAGAATTAGAAGCTGCTGGAACACAGGTGTCATTGTCCACAGTCAAACATGTTTTGCATCTCCATGGACTGAGAGGCTGCCGTGCAAGAAGGAAGCCCTTGCTCCAAAAGCGGCACCTGAAGTCTCGACTGAAGTTTGCTGCTGATCACATGGACAAAGATAAGACCTTCTGGAGGAAAGTTCTGTGGTCAGACGAAACGAAAATCGAGCTTTTTGGCCACAATGCCCAGCAATATGTTTGGAGGAGAAAAGGTGAGGCCTTTAACCCCAAGAACACCATGCCTACAGTCAAGCATGGTGGTGGGAATATTATGCTGTGGGGCTGTTTTGCTGCCAATGGAACTGGTGCTTTACAGAGATTAAATGGGATAATGAAGAAGGAGGATTACCTTCACATTCTTCAACATAACCTAAAATCATCAGTACGAAGGTTGGGTCTTGGGCGCAGTTGGGTGTTCCAGCAGGACAATGACCCCAAACACACATCAAAAGTGGTAAAGGAATGGCTAAATCAGGCTAGAATAAGGGTTTTAGAATGGCCTTCCCAAAGTCCTGACTTAAACCCCATTGAAAACATGTGGACAGTGCTGAAGAAACAAGTCCATGTCAGAAAGCCATCAAATTTAACTGAACTTCACCAATTCTGTCAAGAGGAGTGGTCAAAGATTCAACCAGAAGCTTGCCAGAAGCTTGTGGATGGCTACCAAAAGTGCCTGATTGAAGTGAAAATGGCTAAGGGACATGTAACCAAATATTAGCACTACTGTATGTATATTTGTGACCCAGCAAATGTGATCACTTTTCTCTGTTAACCCATAATAAAGAAATTAAAGAACCAAACTTCATGAATGTTTTTGTGACAAAGAAGTATCTGTTCCAATCACTCTATCAGAGAAAAATCAGAGTTTTAGAAATAACGGGACACTCAGTAGAGCCATTATATTATATTTTTTACAAGTGTATGTAAACTTCTGACCACAATATATATATATATATATATATATATATATATATATATATATATATATATATATATATATATATATATATATATATATTAGGGGTTGCATGACTTAATTTTTTTTTAAGTCGACAGTCAAGTAATGAAAATCGAGTCGACTTCGACTAGTCATTGATGACATCATACACCTGAAGGGGGGGGGGTTGGTAGGTTCGCTGGAGTTTTTGACAATTAAAATTGCGCCCACATTTTCTAAGTTAACACATCTCTTTTAATGACGGTACTTTCTGCATCCTACTTCAGCCCTCTCCCCCCTCCCCCTGCGCAGCGGTCGCAATCTCACTGATGCGCCTGCAGCCTCTCGGAGTTCCTGCTGCTCTAAACATTAAAATAATTATTTCATTTTCTGTTCCTCACTTCTGATTACCTTCAGTGGCGTCTGTTTGTTGCAACCACCAGGTACAAAAACTAACTTGTTTTTATTTGACTATTTTTCTGTCCCGTATCTGTTTATTATCTTCCTGCATCTCCTCTCAATCCTAAAGAAAAACTGCTACCTGGGTTCATATATATATTCACCTTATGAGTTACCTTTGAACTGCAGTTCTAAATGATCTACCGACCGCAAAAACAGCGGAGTGCCGCTGCTCGCCGGCCGACTACAACGGGACCGTTTTTGCTGCGGAGTTCGTGCCGGAGGGGAGCGGAGATAGTGGAATTTTGGGGGTGCGTCACCGGAGGACAAAACAGGTGATGTGCCTCGCTCCGCAGCAGCGAAATGCATCAGGCACAAATAACAGACAGAAAATATTAAAGGAAATGAGCCGACATGAACGATCGCGTGTTTAATTTGTTTTTGAGGTGGTGACACCTGATTTGGCGGTGCTCAGGACGCAGATGTCTGGAGCGCGTTAACGATCAGAGCTTTGCATGCGCAAACTGGTTAAGATTAGGATGGGGGTGAGGGGAAGGTAAAATTGCAAGAGGGAAAAAGTCACAGTTTGGTTAAATGTCCGTTTTACCGCCGGTGCCGGTACCGACGCTCTGGCACAGCGTGTCACCTCCGCCTCCCGACGCGCAGGGGCTCATCACCTGCTGTCTTGTCCGAGGACTGCATCTTGTCAGTCATTATCACGTGACAGTGACTAGTCGATGACAGGCATGAAAAGTCACTACAGAGCCGTGAAGTCGACTAGTCGACTAGTTCATACAACCCCTAATATATATATATATATATATATATATATATATATATATATATATATATATATATATATATATATATAAGCAATATCACACTCGAGGTTGTGCAATGTTGCTGAACATCAGCACTGGTGTGATTATCTACGGCACGAGGCCGAATCACACCAGTGCTGATGTTCAGCAACAACGCACAACCTCGAGTGTGAAATTTCTTTTATACAAGAGTTCTACCTGCTCATTTTATTTCTATAACAGCAATAAGCAACAACAGGTTATGATTTGTTCATTAATTTAATCATTTATCAGGCTCCGCCAACACAAATAGTCCCAACACGAAACAAAGACTCAGACAAGGCTGTTGCTAGGCAACACAATCATTTTCTACAAAGCACTGTAACTTTACTTTGCATCATTTACGATTATCTGAATGTTTCCGTGTGACTCCTTTGAAAACATTGTTAGCTGGTATAAACTCTGGGTCCTGCATTAAATTCCATGAGCGGCTCACCGGCGGCTCCAATCCCGCCCGAAGTCCGAGGTAGCTGCTGATGCTGTTCTTCTGTAAGAGGCTCCTCTGTCCTCCACTCATTACCTGTAATAATGGCATAAAAATATGCTTTTTTTTTTTGGTCTGGCTTTTGGTAGAACACATTCTTATTTATAGTACTGCATTGTGCAGAAATATTGCTCAGAAGGTAGAGCAGGTGGTCCGGTAAGTGGATGGTTGCAGGATTGATCCCAGCTATGTGTGTGCCTAATTTATATTATTATTTTCTAGCTTATAAAACTGGGTAATATTTACTAATGAGTGTCAGATTTTTACCCAGTTCCATTAGTTATTTCTTAACTTTGAATATAAGATACTATTTACAAACATATATGGGTATAATTTAACCAAGCAAGTTGTGTGTAAATTGCTACCTCAGTTTTATTGGGTAGTTTTTATAGGTAGCTTTTTGTAGTGTGGAAAACATATAAGACCACTGATCACCTCCCTCAATCAGGGGCTCCATGCAAGATCTCATCCCGTGGGGTCATAATGATCATAAGAAAGATGATCAAAAATCCCAGAACTATACAGGGGGACCTAGTGAAGGACCTGCAGAGAGTTGGGGCCAAAGTTACCTATGGGCCATTCCCATCTGTACCGGGTCGGGTAGCGTAGGTTGTTTACATATCTAGGTGGCCTGGTATTTTTCCGGGCCAACCAAGGCTCATTCTCAGCCCTCTTCTCGAGGGGGTCTGCTTCAGGCCGACCAGGGCCAACAGACACACTGCTGACAGCAAATTCACACCTTCCGTTAGAGCAAGCCTCTGATTGGTGGGTGGAATCAGGCCACATGGGCTTAAGACAAGGATGTGTGTAATCAACCGGGCCAAGCTAGGGCCGACTGGGGCTACCCGGCCCGGGCCGACCCGGTACAGATGGGAATGGCCCAAAAGGCTACCATCAGGAACACACTATGCCGCCAGGGACTCAAATACTGCAGTTCCAGACTTGTCCTCCTGCTAAAGCCAGTATATGTGCAGGCCCATCTGAAGTTTGTTAGAGAGCATTTGGGTGACGCAGACGATTGGGAAAATGTCACATGGTCAAATGCAACCAAAATAAAAAATTTTGATAAAGCTTTACTTGTCATGTTTGGGGGAGAAAGAATGCTGAGTTGCATCCAAAGAGCACCATACCTACTGTAAAGCATGGGGGTGGAAACAGCATGCTTTGGAGCTGTTTTTCTGGAAAGGATTAATGGGGCTGTGTATCATCAGATTGTGAGTGAAAACCTCTTTCCATCAGCAAGCGCACTGAAGATGAAACGTGGCTGGGTCTTTCAGCATGAAAATGATCCCAAATATGCTGACTTTGTAACAAAGCAGTAGCTTCATAAGAAGCATTTCAAGGTCATTGAGTGGCCTAGCCAGTCTCCAGATCTCAACATCATAGAAAATCTCTGGAGGGAGTTGAAAGTCTGTGTTGCCCAGCAACAGCCCTAACACATCACTGCTCTTGAGATCTGCATGGGGGAATGGGCCAAAATACCAGCAACAGTGTGTGAAAACCTTGTGAAGACTCATTTGACCTCTGCGATTGCCAACAAAGTATTGAGATGGAGTTTTGTTACTGACTAAAAACTTAATACACCATACTTTGCAAATAAATAATAAAAAAATTAGACAGTGCGTTTCTGGATTTTTATTTATTTATTTATTTATTTATTTATTTATTTATTTATTTATTTATTTATGTGTCTCTCATAGTTAAGGTAACCCTATGATGAAAATCACAGGCTTCTCTCCTCTTTTTAAGTGGGAGAACTTGCACAATTGGAGGCCGGCTTGTATTTTGTATTTTGTCTGGAAGTAATGTTCTTTTCTAAGTCTAGATTCAGGTATGTCTCACTTGCTTATTTACTGCCTCTTAACATGTTTTTTTATATCCTGATCTTGTGATTTAATGTTTAACATAACTGGTGACTCCCTAGCTCCAGGACTTTGTATAGAAGCTTCAAAAGTCTGAGGCTCATCCCGTACAGTGATAGCGTCACTAAGTATTGATTTTTGATCAGATTTCATGGCTGCTTCAGGGGACAGCTGTGAGGAAGGATGATCTCCACATGTGTCTTGTTCACATATTGGGTTTTACAAATGCGTAACAGAGAAGACTAAAATAATAGCGACTCGATTTGCTCATCTCTCATTTCATAAGACTGCATTTCTCCAGATAATGTTCACTTGTCCTCCTCATGTATACTTTTAAAGTAAAAAAAACGTCACCACACCTTGAGTCATACTGTGTTCATCTCAGTTTAACTTGAGAGAACAAACTTCCTTTCTTACTTCTTTTAGCGCCCGTTTTAGCCCCCAGAGACTGAATCAGCTTAAAACAATCGCTCAGTCCTGTCACTCTCCCGCCTCTCCTCTTTACCTTTTTTTATTGCTTCTGAAAAGCCAGACTAGAATAACCAGCAAGTACAAACACATGCTGACAACCTACCGGCTACACTTGCACACACAAACAACACAAATACACACATGAAGCCAGAGACATACTAAAACAAAAACACACACCTTGTGCGGTTGGTGGGTTTCCTCGGCTTGCAGAGGTAAATGGAGTGGAACAGGTTATTGCTGGCTTATAGTGTCCCACCTGTACAAACAAAGTGCCTGATCACGAACACACACACACACACACACACACACACACACTCAGGCCTTCACCTAGAGTGAAGCTCTGGTGGATTTTAATAGCTATCGATCATTTCCCCCGGTGACACACTCAGACACTAACCTTCCTGTTACAGGCAGAGCAAAGACAGCTGAGGGCTCATACAGGTCCCTAAATGTGTACACACACACACACACACACACACACACACACACACACACACACACACACACACACACACACACACACACACACACACACACACACACACACAGATAGAAACAACCTTTTACCCAGTGTCAAAAAGACCATTTACTTGAAATTGACTGTTTATCGCTTTAAACTTTTATTGTGTCATCTAATTTGTGTGTGTGTGTGTGTGTGTGTGTGTGTGTGTGTGTGTGTGTGTGTCTGTGTTATTGTTTGTGTGTGTGTGTGTGTGTGTGTGTGTGTGTGTGTGTGTGTGTGTGTGTGTGTGTGTGTGTGTGTGTGTGTGTGTGTGCTGAGTCCTGCTGAGGCTCACTCTGCGTTTCTTTTCAGACGAGGTTATTTAATTTACATAATGAGGGCCAGGCTCACTCTCGTAGATTGAATTACTCTGGGACAATAAATAAAAACGAATGCAGACGAGTGAAACCAACAAACCCCAGTCAACACGAGTCTCTAACTGGAGCCACTCACTGGTTTTAGCCATCATAAACGAGTGTCTGTGGCCTAAAACAGAAAACAGCATGCCCATTACCTTCTTTCTCCAATGATGTCACTGTACAACTGAGTTATGGTGAGGTGGCAGGGTCAAAATCAGTGAGAGACGATCGATTTTCTATATTATTCTGACCAATAAATCCAGGATTAGTCTGGGTAGTTAGTGATGATTAATTGCCAAATCTAATAAAGTTCCTGCGTGGCTGCAGGAGTCAGAGAGGCTGCAGGGAGTCATTGTTGGTTTTATGGTGAAATGACTTAAAGTGGCGCCTAAAACAACCTTGTCAGAGTATCAAACACTAACTCTTCTCCTGGTGAGAGGAGGAACAAAGAGACATCACGCCCAGAGATTCCCAGAGTGTGTAATATTCACACATGATGATTCTCTACGATTTTCCATAAATCCGTGTAGGAATGAGGGACATTAGTCATTTACTCCTGTCTTCTCGTAGTCATTTAAAGAACAGTGGCCATTTTCTTAATTAAGTTCCAATTAGGCTGGTTTGAGGACAAGGCAGTGTGTGTATGAGAAAGTGTGTGTAAACATTCTGTAAAGGACCAAGATAATAAGGAAAAGCAGTGGAAGCTTGGGATTACTTTAAAAAATGAAAAGTCAGAATACTAACTGAATGACGCTTGAGGAGCTCCGGACAAACATGAAGCATTACAAATGTGCGCCGGACCTTAAAAACGCTCAGAGACCGAATGTCTTAAAACTAAAGTAAACCCATTTAAGATCGGACCACCTTGCCTATATGATGACGGGGATCTTGATGTCCATGATGGCTGCAATGCACTTTTACTTTTATTAGGTGGTGATGTAACACACACCTGTTAAAACACAAGTTTCAACACATTGGTCATTTAGCATCAGCAGGGATATGAACTCCGGAGGAGAAAACTTTAACTAACTGTACATTTTTTGTGACTCTGCTGTAAAATTGGGCTTTTTAGATAATGGAGGTCCATTGGGATTGAGTTGGTTTCGTTAATAGCCTCAAGTGATCATTCAGCAAACTTCATTTTGGTGTCAAACTTTGAGTAATGCTTTGGTTGAGGACAGTAGCAGTCGACTGTTCTTCATTTTACCTCCGAAAGGTTGGTTTGGCTGCTTGGTCTGCCCGGCAGCTTTTTGGGCTCCGTGCAAACTCTGGAGAAAGTTTCTCCTTCTTTCAATAAGATGACATGCAATAAGATGTTCAGCGCCAAGACATTACCCACTAGGTTATTTAAATTATTTCCCTGTCCATTTGTTTTGGGTAGTGAAATAAATCAAAGATTAATAATTCCTCTAAATTTAACATTTCTTCTGGAGACCAATCGTGTCTAGGTTGGGAGCACACACTCGGTTGAGTGCATATGTGTGTGTTTGCTTACAGTAAAGTCCAGTCTCTCTCACACACACACACACACACACACACACACACACACACACACACACACACACACACACACACACACACACACACACATCTGGGTGCATTTTTCCTTCACACAACAGCTGAAATAATAATTGCTCACACCAGGAGAGACCACTGTGTGTGAGTTCTGTCTCGATGTTCATCGACCTGTCTCTCGCTCACTCTGCCATCCTGCCTTCATGATCCATTAAACATGAAAGAGAAGGTTTTTTTGCTCAATTTCACTAGTTTCTTGATGTGTAAAGTTACTTTGTCCAGTATAAAAGTATACGTTTCTGACTCAAAAGCAGGCACAGAGACCAGCCTAAGAGAACTGCTGAAACAATACATTCAGACCACAGCCTGTTTCCGTCACAGGGGAAATCCTGCTGCCTGGATGGCCGCTGATAGGAGTAAGATGAGAGCAAGAGAGGAGGAGGAGACAGATAAGAAAAAAAGCAAAATGTGTGGGAGACATAAGAGGAGGACATGTGGGACCCAGTCCAAGGGGAATAAAAGAGCAGAGGTAATTTCAATGTAGAGGGAGTGAAAGAAAGAAGAGTGGGGAAGAGGCAGCGATGAGAAAAAAGTTACGAAAGCAGCAGGAGTTTGCTGGTGGGAGGAACAACGAAAGGCCGGACAGCTTAGAAGGCTGCACTGTACCACCTCATGTCAGGATGCAGCTGAGCAAGAACACAATGCTCGATGAGGCTCTGTGTGACGGAGCTGATGTTTTATCTTGTAAATAAACGACAGATGCAGCCACAGGAAATTGTCTGCTGTTGGTGTGTGAGAGATGATTATCCAGCTCAACTCTGTGTTTTATATGAACTCACATATAGGTTGTGAATTCATGTGACAAATGTACACAAAAGTAAAACGAAAGAAAAAAGTATTGTGTGAGTTTCTGAATCAGAGAACAGCAAGAAATCTGTCACCAAAAATACCAAGGAAAACAAATGAGTTCCTTCATTCATGCTTTCCTTTTATACGTTTTAGATAAACAGAGAAAATACGCCAATGAGGATAAATATTTCAGATTGCGACTGCTGTGGAACAACTTGTGCTTCATCTTCAGCTAAATAAGAGATACGGTAAAACACGATCTCTAACTTGCCCTCCACGTGAACCTTTCGACCACAAACCAACCAATTTCCTCCCCAGAATTTAAATCTTGAAATAAAGCACATAAGATCAGTAAAGTCAAAGTTAGATCAGATTATTGACGCTCACAGCCCGACACTCACAGCAGTACATAAAAGCAACATTAGCTGCTATAAAAAGTCCGGCCGTAGTGGTGCTTTATGATTCTGTTCATCTTCCTTAGGTGCCTCTCTGAGCCAGCCAGCGCCAAGGGACTGATTTACTTGACACACATGGGGGACATATTTAGGCTGGATGTGCTGGAGAGACTGGGCAGTAAAGCTGGCAGGGCAAAGGATGACCCAGACAGTGGGAGTATGGACGGCTGGAGGGGAACATGTCAGACACACCAGATGACCTTCTGCCATTAAAGCACCAATGATTTCTGACTAAAGGCCAGGGGACAATAGACTTCACTCCACTAATTGCACACCCTGACATGGATAATAGGAAGTGTGTTGGTACTGTTATGAGGACGGGCAGATGTCTAGTTTCAGATCCAACTACTCCAGTCATAGCTGATAATAAAATTAATAATTAGAAATTTTATAATAATAATAAAACGTTTGATTTATAAAGCAAATATCAAGATACAACAGAAAAAGTAAAGATTAAGGATTAAGATTAGCAGTAATGAAATGTGTTAAAAGTGTCTGTGAGGATGTATCAAAGTCAGAGTAAAAGTTCTGAATCCCTTGAAAGGTGAACTAGCAAGCAGGTGCTACTGAATCTCAAGAGGTTGGTGCACATTTTGTTTATGAGGTTTTCCAAAAGGTTTGATCATCTGACTAAACAAAGCAACACTGGCAGAGACTTGAAAGAAAGAAAGAAAGAAAGAAAGGAAGAAAGAAAACAATATTTCATATAGTGCCTTTCAAGATAAAAATCACGAGGCGCTTCACAAAAACAAATTTTAAAAAAGTTTTACAGATTCTTAAAATGTTTTTTAAATATCAGAAAATTCTGAAAAATAAAAAAAAATATGATTAAAGAGAATGTGAGGAACAAGAAGGAGAAAATGGTTCAGTGGATCCAGCTAAAAGGCGGAGTTGGTAGAAAGAGCAGAATAAGGAGGGTGGTGATGAAAGTCCACCAAGGCCAGCCTGAACAGAAGAGTTTTCAGCTGCTTTTTAAAGGAGACCTCTGAGTCCACTGATCTCAGGCTCAGGGGGAGAGAGTTCCAGAGTCTGGGGGCCACAGCAGCTAATGATCTGTCACCTTTGGTCTTTAGCCTGGTGTGCTGCACAACCAGTAGGCTTTGGTCACTGGACCTCAGGGACCTCCTGGGGGTGTAGGGACTGAGAAGATCACCAATGTATGATGGTGCTTGTCAATGTAAGGCCTTAAAGACCTGTGGCCTCATTTATCAAGCTTGCTTACGCACAAAACAGGGTCGGAAAACTGCGTAAGCAACTTTCCACGCAAACTTTGGGATTTATCAAAGAAAACTTAGCGGAAAAATGTGCGCAACTTTAAGTCGACAAAGGACCTCGCTTAAGCACATTTTGGACATGGAGAACACCTGCAGTGCTGCTGCTGAGAAGGATAAAATTATGAAATCCTGCAGCATTATCACTTGTACTGCTTCGTTTTCACACAGAACAAGACCCCCAACATGCACACGCAAGCACGCATGCGCACACACACACGCGCGCGCACACACACACACACAGCCTGAAGCACAGAATACGAAATGCAGAATATCAGCAGGGAGACAGATTGAAACAGAATGTCATACGTCTGTGACAGTGTGTCCTGTCACTGTGACTCGATTGATCATGCGCCCTGGCTACCTGTACAGGGGAGATCTCCGTTTGGCTGCCTGGTTAGTGTTCGTGACTTTCACCTGGAAATCTGGGGATCGAATCCCGGTTGGACCATTTTGTTTATATCCGCCACAGATCTCTCTGAAGAATTTACAACATTGACGGCTTCAGCAACGCTGTGCCACTCCGTGGATGTCATGGTCTGTGTCTGCGTCTTTCCCCATGTGTCTCCTGATGTCCTCCATCCCTCTTTAGATTCCCCTTTTGTGTCTCTTAGCGCCCTCATGTGTCCTTTGTCTGCGTCTTATTTATGTGCCTTCTGTTTGTAGCCTTTCAGGTCATCCCCAGCCCCTCCAGTTGTAGCTCCAGCCTTTTTGTCCCCAGCTCGGTGTGTGTGTGTCATTCCCCAGCTTAGTGTGTGTGTGTGTGTGTGTGTGTGTGTGTGTGTGTGTGTGTGTGTGTGTGTGTGTGTGTGTGTGTGTGTGTGTGTGTGTGTGTGTGTGTGTGTGTGTGTTTGTTTTCTTCTCAAGTCAGGTCCGGTGTCCTCTCCTGCTCCTTCCTGCTCCTCCTCCCTGATTAGTTATTGTCTTCACCTGGTTCTCTCCCCACACACCTGCAGCTCATCTGCCTCCCATTATACCCCAGTCTATAAAGCCCTGTCTGTTTCTCATTGTCTTGTCGGTTCATTGTTGTTTGTCAGCGTGATTTATTCTGTCAGTCTGCCCGTTCCTCTGGTGTTTTTGGATCTCCTGATCATTTCCTGATTTTTGGATTTTGGCTCCCTGCCTTTTGGATTTATTTTTATTTTTGGACTCATCCTACAATAAAAGGATTGTCTTTATATCAACTCCTGCCTCGTGTCATCCTGGGTATCTGCATTTTGGGTCCAAACAGTCCTCTCAACATGACAGTGGATTTTCTCTTATTTGTTTTGCAAAAGCACTTCCTTTCATTTCTCCACCTCACCCACAGGTACCTCAATTTCTGCTTCTGTGAAATTGCGCTTCCTTGATCTGCCTTGATCTACGGTCGCCATGTCATTGGCGGAGCGCTGCAACAGCCGGCTTATGTATATGCATGAGATCCACAAGGCACTTTGCATTGACTATTTATGGCAGTAAGTGGGCGTGGTGAGGGCGGGATGTGACCAAAATGCAGCTAAGAAACATTCTCGATAGTCTCCGATTTATGAAGCAGAGATTGCGTGCAGCTGTGCATACTCCATGTTTGATAGATCACAAACCTGCTTGGTGTAAGTACTTTATTTTTTTTTTTTTTTGCTGAGCTTGAGTATGGTTTTAGTAAAGATTCTACGCAATGTTTGATAAATGAGACACCAGAACCTTGAAATGAACCCTGAAGCACTGAACAGCAGTAGCTCAGGAGGTAGATTAATCAGAAGGTTGCAGGTTTGATCCCGGCTCTGACCAGAGAATGCTGCTTGTGTCCAAGGACAAGACACTTACTTATTGCACCGCCTTGCCTGCCAGTGTCAGAGGGACCACTGGCGCCAGTGTTCGGCAGGCTTTGTCTCTATCAGTGTGCTCCAGGGAAGCTGTGGTTACATCATAGCTCATCCCCACCAGTGTGTGAATGTGTGAGTGAATGGGTGAAATACTGATTGTGTTATGAAGCGCCCTGGGGGGTTGTAGAACCCTAGGAAGGTGCAGGCCATTTACCATCTGACTGGCAGCCAGTGAAGCGGGAGGAGAAGCCGGGTGATGTGGGTGTACTTTGACGATTTGGTTCGGAGCCGAGCACAGGCATTCTGAACCACCTGTAGATGGTTCTAATCAAAGGACATAAAGTCATTTAAAATGCCAATGAAAAAAAATGTACTTTAAATTTTAATTTGACAAACGAATCTATCTTTTATGACAATCAACATGAAGGTATTCAAATTTATACTAGTAAAAATGCTTCTTGAAAAAATAAAGAGTTTCTGCAGATCATTTCATGACAAGAGACCAACTCTACTTGGAGTTTTTTGACACACAGGGTTCCCAACCCCAGCATTGGGAATCGGTGACCTGGAAGACTCACAATCGTAAACCTGTAATAAAACAACTGCTTAAGTTCATTAGTGACCTAAATGTACTTATTATTTTCATCTTCCTTGACATCAGATTTTGACATCCTCTGCATTTATACAGGAATTTACACACTCCTGAGTGTGTGTATGTGCGTGTGTGGGCATATGTAATTTCTCTGATATCAAACAGAACTTGTATAGGACCACCAATTTTGGACCAACAAGACATCCCTAGACCAGAGATGTAATGTCATGAGGACATTCCATTGTAACTGCACACTCTGTATTTTTCATTTAATTGATTTTGTTTGACTTTCATGTTTAAAAAGCAAGTCGCCCCTAACAGAATCTTACTCCACTCCCACTTCCTGTTTTAAAAATGTAACAAATGCTGTTGCCTGGCAGACCGAGAAGGCAAAGCCGCTAACTAATACACACA
The DNA here is from genome assembly GCF_043380555.1 of Nothobranchius furzeri. Taxonomy (NCBI): domain Eukaryota; kingdom Metazoa; phylum Chordata; class Actinopteri; order Cyprinodontiformes; family Nothobranchiidae; genus Nothobranchius; species Nothobranchius furzeri. Next base: position 47,013,645 of record NC_091748.1, read on the forward strand.
TACTATTATCGACTTCCGTATTATTGAGGTTCTTTGTAAAATGTTTTTTCCTATTTTTATTCACCCTGTGTCTTATTGATTTTTAGCTGTTATTTTTGGGAATTTTGTTGTATTTCCTTTTTATCTTTTATCTGTGTTCGACATGTTTGTATATTTTTTTTGCCGGTTTAATTAACCAACATTTTTAGTGTACAGCGCCTTGTTTGGTTGTAATGCCTTGTGAATGCGCTTTATAAATAAAATTGGATTGGATTGGATTGGACATACAAAGACTCACAACAACATTGTGTCATCATAATGTAGTGACAAACTTCATAGTGTACCTCTTAGCCAATAGCGATGGCAAATTTAAATTCAAATGCAATGCAGTTTTTACCTGACGACAGCGCAACACTGACAGTTTTAGATAGAATACATAAATTTTAACAAAGATGCGCTAAAGTGCTAAGTTATTGACTACACGGTTCTACAGCACAATTAGATACTCATTTATATAGTTTTTCAGCAAAAAGAAGTAGGTTTGGTGGTGACTTGCTCTTTAAGCTCTTAGTTTTACAGCACTAACAAGAAAGGACCAAAAACAAAAGAAATACACACAAAAAAAAGAATACCATAATGAATATTAACCCTCTACTGCATGACTTTTTAATTTTTGGGGAAAAGAATATTTCACCCAATTTAGGGGGAGCTTTGGGGTCCCTAAAAATACATCAATAAAAAAGTTTGACCCCAAGCCCCCAAAAAACAAATTTTGATTTGTTGCTTCAAGGCAACATTGTGCAACAAGGGTCGTAAAACACCAACCTATTCTATGATCATTTTTCATTAACACAACCAGCAGAAACAGACAAACAACTAATGATCAATGCTAACATTTAATTGGACAGTAAAACATCAGAATACAGTACTACTAACATATGATCAAGGTTCTCTTGGGGATTCATTTTGTTCATTCAGTGTGAAATATCAGAAAGCAGTTGCGGTCGGGAGTGAAGCAAAGGTGCACATTGCATTTGCGGCACATTGCTTTGGTGTACCATTGCACCCTGGCACCCTGCATCGTCCCTTGTTCCCAGTCATGATCAGCCAGTGGGCTGTGTGATCCAGGCTGGACTGGAATGGGAGCTGAGCGCCTATTTTATATGTAGACTACAATGCCAAAGAACTGCTCTAACTCATTTGTGGTAAGGTTTAGGGGCTTGTAGGGGTCGCACTAAATTGCATACACATTGGATTCTTCTACAATAACTTCAAGAATATCTTTAGGGAAGAACTTTTTGAAGTATTGTAGGGGGACAGTATGTCATCAACTTTTGGCAGCTGGCCCTGACAGTCTGGGTGGCAACGATAGGGCTGTGTACTTTTCTCCATCTTGGAAGGTAAGGCACTTCAGCCTCACCTTCATCTGAATCTACCTCTTCCTCACAGTCACTGTCTTGTGGCTGATGTTCATCTGAAAAGAAAATGAGAAATTTTAGAAAGAAGTATTGCAACAGGAAAACCTGCACACATGTGCATGCACATTTACGCACGCACGCGCGCGCACACACACACACATTTTATCACCTGACCGTTGAGCTCCTGAGTGTCCCTCAAATCTGATTCAGGGATCCACTCCTCCACTTCCTCATTGTCACTCCCTGATAGCTCGCTGTCTTCACTGTCCGAAGGAATATCCCTAACTGCAAATTCCTTAGGATCTCTTCTGTAAAATGATTTTACCTTCATGTCCTGTAATTATCAGTAGACAAAGTAAAAAACATTTACTAAGATCATATAAATGCACATAAACACAACTTTGCACACACCAGTGCTCATGCATTATATTGCCTGAAAATAATTTGGCTAACTGCACAGTGTTGCCTTGAGGCAATGAAAGAAATTGAACACTTTTACTGTATAAACAAAACTAAAAATGTATTTAAAATGTAATATTCTTCTTTACTTATTCATGCACCAGTAGCTATTTTTATATGTATATATATTTCAACATATGTACACAATAAAGTGATTTTTATCTTACCTTCAAACAGAGATGTTGCCCATGCGGTGCAGCTTGCAGAAAGGGTAATCCTGTACCCCAAATAAAAGACACACATCCTTAAAGTCATCATTTTATTGGCCAGAAATATCCCTGGTAGCATTAATTGAAAAAAAAAATTATTTTTTTAAAAAGGGCCAGTGTGAGGTATGAAAATGTAGTTTGTTGCCTCAAGGCAACGCTATGCTGTAGAGCAGGGGTGTCAAATATGCGGCCCGCGGGCCGAATCCGGCCCGCAAGTGGGTTAAATCCGGCCCGCGAGATGGTTGTGTAATCTTTATTTTCATACTTTACAATGTAGAGTGAAAATAAACGTATCATTGTGAGCAAGTTTCCTCTGTAATGAGTATAAATAAACCAAAGCTGCACTCAAGGCAGAATCACATCCTGAAGTTGGCCGCCACTCAGGATGTGACTTCTGATGTTGATGTGCTGGTGAAAGCTGAAAGATGTAAAGTAAAATGAGTCAAATATACTTTAAGTGCTGCATGAAACTGATCTAGCCATGTGATCTGTAAGCTCTTTGTATCACTAAGGAATGTTTTTTTTAATTTGTTGATTTATTTATTTATTTATTTATTTTTATTTTTTCAAATTTTCAAGTACACTTCAGGTGTTGTACCTCAGGCTCCAGCCTCGTTTTATATTGATTGTATTAAAACAAAGAAAACAATCTGAAGTTTTTTTTTTATTTACCGATCCGGCCCACTTGGGACTAGATTTCCCTCAATGTTGCCCCAGAACTAAAATTAGTTTGACACCCCTGCTGTAGAGGGTTAAGATAAATGAAATTTAAATCTTTTGTTGGAAAAAAATCCTGAAGAGCATAGATAATGGATATTTCTGACTATTCCCATGAGCTCAGCATTTTAAATTATATTTCAAATTGGCCCTATCTTAGTTTAGAACAGCTTCTTGTCCATAATTTTCCCTCAACACATTTTTCCCCAGCCGTTCCCAAACTTTCCAAAAATGAGAGACAGCCTCTTTAGGATTTAGGTTCCTGTTTACTTTCTCTAAACTCAGCTACTTTTCTTCTGTGAAAACCAAACCTAAAATATATACTTGAAAAACCCTAATTTTTCCCATAATAGCAACTTATGTTGATTTGCCTGTGTGTATTGTTCCAGCTGGCTTTTTTCAAGTTTGACATTTATGCATTAGTTGTACAGTATTATACATTAGTTGTCATACCTAGTTTCTCTATTATTTGCCCAGTTTTTAAACATGATGGATTGTAAATTATATTCAAAAAGCGTAGGCTTAACAATAAATACCCATACACATATGAACATAAATATTTTACAGTGGTTTTATGTAATTCTGTGTTTTTTAAAAATATTTATTTATATAATTGTGTTGTTTTGTCTAATTTGGTTCTTTTTAATTTATTTGCTTGAAGGAAGCAAATTGATGACGTAATTACATAATTTTAAAATCAGTTCTTGACTCCTTGTACTGCTTGTGTTTGGGTGGAGAAGCTTTACAGTATTTTAGATTTAAGTTCCACAAATTGCAGCTTCGGCCTCTCCCGCCACTGACAGTAGCGGTAACTAGAGATTCAAAAACAATACGTCATCCCACAATGCACCGCGCTCACGCTTTCCTTACTGCATTACCTCATCCCACAATCCACCGCGAGATTAAGAATCTTCTGGGTGGTCGTCCAGGCAACGCGCCTTATCGGAGGATTTAACTCCGCCTCGAGACACGCCTTCCAGCCAATGAGAGAGCCCCTTCATGACATCATGATTATTTTTAGAGAGGCAGCGGCAGCAGATAAGGTTGGCCTCCACGCTGCCTGTGTATACACACAGAGGCGGAGCGAGGAGCACACAGGCTGCTGGAGGCTCAGAGGAAAAGTTAGAGCCGTTCGGCGCCGTTCACTCCGACTCTAAACAAGTGTGGATACTCTGATGAAGCCTGTGTGAACTCAGAGCTAACGGCCGTCTCCATGTGACAAAAGTAAGTGTTGGTTCAAGGCAGCGCGCGCTCAAACTTTGGAAGTTTGCACACTTTTGGGAGCCAGTGTTTTCCTCAGTAACCAGGAAGAAGGAAAAAAGGGGCAAAAGGAAGTTAAGAAGATTTTTTCCCCCTTACCGAACTCTTTTTCATTGTTCTATGTATACCAAGATGGAAACTACTTTCTATGACGACTCACTCAACGCTTTCTCCCAGCACGACAACGCAGGCTACGGATACAGCAACTCCAAAGCGCTGAAGCACAACATGACACTGAACCTGTCCGACCCCACTGGCTCTCTCAAGCCGCATCTACGCGCTAAAGCCGGGGACGTGCTCACCTCCCCTGACGTGGGTTTGTTGAAGCTGGCCTCCCCGGAGCTAGAGAGGCTCATCATCCAGTCCAGTAACGGACTCATCACCACCACCCCGACCCCGACCCAGTTCATGTGCCCCAAGAATGTCACCGATGAGCAGGAGGGCTTCGCGGAGGGATTTGTCAGGGCTCTGGCCGAGCTCCACCATCAGCACATGCCTGCCACAACTTCAGCTCCCCAGAGCAGCGTTAACACCCTGCCGCCTGTGTCATCTGTTGCCGGGGCCACCGTTTACACCAACAACACCGCCATGCGCGCTGACTCACCAGTTTATGAGGACTTGAACACTTTTAACCCGGCCATCAGCACCGTTTCGGTACCAAATTACACCACCTCGGCCCCGACCATGTCCTTCCCCGACCATGTCCTTCCCCGCTGCCCCATTTACGGCCAGCCGTCCTCCGCCCAGCTCCCCAGGCTCTCTGCGCTCAAAGAGGAGCCCCAAACGGTGCCGGAGATGCCCGGAGAGACCCCTCCTCTCTCACCAATCGACATGGAGAGCCAGGAGCGCATCAAGGCGGAGAGAAAGCGCATGAGGAACCGCATCGCTGCCTCCAAGTGCCGGAAGAGGAAGCTGGAGCGGATCTCAAGGCTGGAGGACAAAGTGAAGAACCTCAAGTCCCAGAACTCCGAGCTGGCCTCCACTGCCAACATGTTGCGTGAGCAGGTGGCCCAGCTGAAGCAGAAGGTGATGAACCACGTCAACAGCGGGTGCCAGCTCATGTTAACGCAGCAGCTCCAGACCTTCTGAGGGGTTGTCAGCGGCGACGGAGAGAGAAAAGACTGGAGTTGGTGGAACTGGGACGCTTCCTGTGATTTCCCAGCAACTCGTGCAGGATTTGGGACGATGTGGAGCTGTGACTCTGGCAGGATTGGGGCTGCTGATGTGGAGGGCGCTCCCCGGCGGCGCGTCCCAGAGAAGGGCTCGGGACAGTGACAGTAGCCATGAACCAGACGGGGACCTGCAACGAGCAGGACACCTCTCTGTTTGTTTTGTTTTACAGAACCAAACAGGACTGAATTTTCTTGATTTATCTCCAGCTCTGCATGGACCTCATCTCTTAGGAGAAGTTCAGCAGTGGACCTGAAAAATCTTCAGAGACTTTTCTTGCTGTAGCCATAATGGTCTCAAACTTGAGTCAACACTAAATGGATTTAATATGTAACAAATGCTGCCGACCTGAGTTACAGAACATCTTTTTCTTAATTGTAAGAAATTAAGTTAGACAAGCTTCAAGACTTACTTGTTTTTTTCTAAAGCTGTTCAATGGGGTTTCACTCATTATTATTATTATTGTTATTATTATTAATATTATGTGTATATAAGATCAACTTGGAGTACTTATGTTTACTTTTGTTATAAAAACTGTATAATTTTTTTTATTTTTTTCTGAGCACTTCAGAAATGAATCAATATTTAAGAGAATAAAGCAGATCAATTGAAGCAACAGTGTCTCTGTGTTCTTGTTGGAGTGACAGAAAAAAGTGGGTGTGCCAAGTCAGGAACTCAAACAATAAAACATGTTGCAACATGTTGCAAGAACTGCTAGTTCTGAGAACCTGAAGGTAAATTCCATTAGAGCTGGTATTGATCCAAGCTGCGAGATTGCATTACAGCTACCAGAACAGGCTCACTTACTGATGAGAGCCTTTCTGTGCACGCTGGAGTTCAGAGCGCTACCTTGACTCAGCAGGTTTACAGAAGCGCATCTTCCTAACATGATCACTGTAGCAGCACGACTGGGCTGCAGGATTAAATGAGCATTGTATTTCTATTGAATAAATAGCTGCATTTGGTGAGTAGGGTTAGGTTAGAGGACAGGAAGTCCTCTCCAGCTCCATCATTCAGTCATCCAATTACTTCATGTTCTTTTGAAATAAAAAAATACCTTTATGTGTCAAAACAAGTCCAAAGAAAGGATCAGGACTTATATGAGAATGACATTTAAGTAAATCATAATATCTCTGTGTTTTGACTTACAAGTTTCATAAAGTCATTCAATGTGACAGTCATTATTAGAGTCCTTAGAAATATAGGTGCTTTCTCAAAACAAAAGAAAACAAACAAACTGAAAACAAATAGTTTTGCTTTTTAAAAATCACACATAATTAGTGCTGTGAATTCTTCTAATCTTTCTGGCAGTTCAGTCTCTTAAAATGATTTTTTTTCACAACCGTGGATAATATCAGAAAACAGTAAACAATATGAATCTCATGTTTTCAGAAAATGTTTGTTTATTTTAGTTTTACTTTAATTTGGGTTTCAGCTAGCCTGGCAAGCCAGACTAAATAAATGTATTATTTAAACTTTGCTAAGCAAGAGTTTGCTCTAGTTCCCTAGGCTGGGTTTCAGCAGGACAGATGCTCAGTCTCGGTGTGTACTGACTATAAACAGCCACTAGAAGGCGACAAGGAGCATAATTAACTTTCCAAACAAATATTACATTAATACGGATTATGATACTAATTAACCGTATATTTTTAGAACATGATTGGTTGACATGAATGTTTTTTTCTCCACTGACCGTGAGGCGTGTCTGTCACACAGCTAACAACATATAAGCGTTTCAGTTTGTTTGTTTTTTTCCAAATTTTTTCGTCTCTGTTTGATGTTTTAATAATTGTAAAATGTTTTCATGGTTTACCTTTAGATGAGAAACTAAATGCGTCCTATTAAATTGTACTTTGGTTTTTACTCCTGCTTTATAGGCTTTTTTTAACTCTAATTATTTTGAAAATTAAAACGAACGCAAAAATGTCACCACTAAGAACATAAACCTAACATGTTTTTGTTTCTGACTCGTGTCACCTGTTAATTATTAAAATAAAAAGCTGCTTTGCTTTAAATTTTTTCTTTTTGTGAACATCAATCACATTACATTGTAACAACAACCAAAACTCAACAAAAACAAAAAGAACAATTCAGTAGGTAAACCAAAACCTTATAACTAGACCATTAGAAATATTCTAGCTGCTTTGCTTTAAATGTATGGTTGCGCGAGCTCCTTCCGGAAAGCAAAAGTCCTTCCTCTGCCATATTAGGAAGGGGGCTTGGAAGATTGACGTCATGACGCGGGGGGCTGGATTACTGGAAGTGTGTCGGCTGTGTAATCTGCTGCTCGATGCAGAAACAGGAAAAGAAGCTATGGTCAGAGGAGAGCGGATTTATTTCTAAAGGGCAAAGATATTGAAACACTAAAAGAGAATGCTGCTGATCTGTTAATTACCTAGATAAATAAACAAAAATAAATAAATAAACTAGCTGCCGAAAAATGTGTTCAAGAAGAAACAAAAGGATGTTTTCTTAAATTTCAAGTGTTCATCTAATCAAATTTATTGATAACCAGAGGTGGATAACAAGTTACATTTACTTGAGTATCTTTGAAAGTTTTATACTTGTGGGAGGACTGTATTTTTACTTATTTTACATCGTATCATTAGGCCTACTCTTACTAAGAAACTAGTTACTCTACCGTATCTAGTTACTTCACTGAATGAACATTAACCACAAATGCAGCAGGACGGCATTTACAGATGCCACCAGTCCTCTGACCACCACCAGCAGGTGAGGAGGGTGAGTGTCTTGCCCAACACAACAGCAGAATTATATCCAGGGAAGGAAATCATAATAAGTCTTCTCATCTAAAACTCATTGGACATGCATGTTTTATATTTTCATGTAAACCATCCTTGTGAAATAAGCCAGAGCAAGTGTGTAGTTTAAAAAATATATTTTTTCCTTCTGTAAATCAGAAAAATGTTCAAAGTAGAGCAACTGCTGATTCTAGGACATGTTCTTTCTGAGCACTTGCAAGACTTTGAGTGTCATGGTTGATTTATGTTAAAGGTAACTTTTGTTTGTCAACCTATCAGTCCAAAATTGTATCTCAAACTGTTTTACAAAATATATTTTATAATGCATTTTAAAAGAAGGCTGATCACTTCTGTCTTTTTCTTTCATTCTGGACTAAACATCTAATTTGGGCCTTGCACACTCACCAATAGAGGGCAGGGTGAGCTTGCAGTGACTGCATTTGAGGAAAACGACTAATGAGCAGACACCACTGTGTGTGTGTGTGTGTGTGTGTGTGTGTGTGTGTGTGTGTGTGTGTGCGTGTGTGTGTGTGCGTGTGTGTGTGCGTGTGTGTGTGTCCCTTTGATGGACTGATAATCTATCCAGAATGTCCCCTCTCTTTTATCTAAAAGCCACTGCTTAGGTTCCAGCTCCATGTGACCCTTCTGAGGGAAGTTAGCTCAGAAAATAAACAAAAGTTGACTTTATGGTAATTTAACAATGTCAAATTCCATTCTGCCTAAATGTACATTCTAGTTAATTCTGCGTTTAACACTGGCACAGCAACAGTGCTATGAAGTTATTGGTGTTTTTTTCTCCACCACTAACCACACGACGGTCTGCCTTTCCATGCACACGTTTTGTTGTTTATGCCATAGTGGTTGTCCACATCACAGCAGGTTTCCTGTTGCTGCACAATAATGCAACCCAGTATAAAAAAATTAACCCTCTGGAGGCAGGCGTTGCAGATTTGCAACACTTAAAACCTACCTACCTGGTTACTCCACATACGTGTTTCATGAGCATTTTTTAACTCAGAAGTACCCCTGAAGGACTTAGTTGTTCGTCCTTTTATCAACACTTATTTTGAGCCTGAGAGGGTTAATTTATATTCATTTTTATTTATTTGACAGATCCAAAACCTATAGAGCATGTTGTGACATTTGCAACATTACTGCTTTCTTCTGCACACAGTGCACACCATAAAGTGAGGTAAAAGCTTGAAAACTGGGGAGAGGCTGCTCGAAAAATTGAATCTGCAGCTAACAAATAAGTATGGGACTAGAACATAATTTCAGGGATCACAAAATGAAAGCATTTAGCTATGTGGCTATGAGCTCTTAAATGTCCGTATTTCCAACTCTTGTTTTCCTTTGAAGTCTTATGGCATTATGATGACAAAATATTACAATCTATAGATCTTCAAAAAACTGATTTTTCAAAAAATTGAATTTGCTCAACATCAGACAAAGACAACCCAAGTAAATACAAAATGCAGTTTTCAAAAGACGATTTCATTCAAATCGATCTAGCTAAGCCTGGTCCTTCATGAAAACGTAATTGGCCCCCTTGTTGAATGATAAATTAATTTGGGGCAAAAAGTATTTTAGTCAGCCACCAATTGTGCTAGTTCTCCCACTTAAAAAGGTGGAAGGCCTGTACATTTTATCATAGGTATACCTCAATTATGAGAGACCAAATAAGAGAAAAATAATCCAGAAAATCACATTTTCTGATTTTTAGAGATTTTATTGAGGATAAAAGTATTTGGTCAATGACAAAAGTCCATCTTAACACTTTGTTATATGTTATATATTCATGTCAGATTCTTAGTATAAGAGGAAGCCAAACACTGCTGATACCCCCGTTACATGCTGCTGTGGAAACCCTATGTCCTGTTCGTTTCCTTTCTCTTTTGGACCGGACAGCACATTAAAAGGACAGTTTAGGACAATATAAAGAATAAATTGCCATCATATGCCTTTTTTTTTCAGTTTAAAGGTTTACAGTTTTTCTTGAATCATCCACTTGATGGCGCAATAGAGCAAATGAATCATCACGGTGCCCCAGATCAAGAGTCGACCAGTTGGATGGAAAGCTTCAGCTCATAATGAGACTTCAGCTCGCTATCACTAGACAGAGGTCAAACATTTTCTTCACAAGGTTTTCACACACTGTTGCTGGTATTTTGGCCCGTTCCTCCATGCGGATCTCATAGAGCAGTGATGTTTAGGGCTGTTGCTGGGCTCCCTCCAAGATTTTCTGTGGGGTTGAGATTTGGAGACTGTTTAGGCTACTCCATGACCTTGAAATGCTTCTTATGAAGCCACTCCACTACCTGGGCAGTGTGTTTGGGATCGTTGTCATGCTGAAAGACTCAGCCATGTTTCATCTTTAATGCCCTTGCTGATGGAAGAAAGTTTTCACTCTAAATCTGACGATACATGGCCCCATTCATTCTTTCTTTTTCATGGATCAGTCGTCCTGGTCCCTTTGCAGAAAAACAGCTCCAAATCATGATGTTTCCAACCCCATGCCTTACAGTAGGTATGGTGTTCTTTGGATGCTCAGCATCACGACAAAAATTTCTATTTTGGTTTCATCTGACCATATTACGTTCTCCCAGTCCTCTTCTGGATAATCCAAACTTCACATTGGCAAACACATATACTGGCACAGCAGGATTTTAGTCCCTGGTGACATAGCATGTTACCGATGATAGCTTTTGTAACTCTGGTCCCATCTCTCTGCATGTCATTCACCAGGTCCAGTTCTGGAATTTTTGCTCATCGTTCTTATGCTCCTTTTGACCCCATTGGGTAATATCTTGCATGGAGCTCCCTGGTTAAGGGAGATTATCAGTGGTCTTGTATGTTTTCTCCTTCCATAATAACTGCTTCTACAGTTAATTTCTTCAGACCAAGCTGCTCACCTAGTTTCAGTCTTCCCAGCCTGTTGCAGGTCTACAATTTTGTTTCTGGTGTCCTTTGACAGCTCTTAGGTCTTGGTCGTTGTGGAGTTTGGAATGTGACAGTTTGAGGTTGTGGACAGGTGTTCTTTATACTGATAAGTTCCAACATGTGCCATTAATACAGGTAACGAATGGAGGACAGAGGACCCTCATACAGAAGAAGTTACAGGTCTGTGAGAGCCAGAAATATTGCTTTTTTGTATGAGAAGGGCTCCCTATGACGCTAGTGAGGAACAAGTGGTTCAGATAAGTCCAAAACTGTAACACTCAATTGCATTCTCCATTAAAGGTCATTTTTTAATGTTCATTCTACATGTGAAGCTGTCAAAGTTTAAAATGTTAAAATGGTTATTGGAATGTACTTCTTTGTAAAGCTGTTCTTTAGGGTGCAGTATGAATTAATATAGTGGTCATTTTACAGTGAGAAAATCCCACATGAGTCTAACCCTTTCATGCATAATGGTCACTACAGTGGACAGGTACTTAAAATTGTTATTTATTTATTTTTGCTATTAAGCACAGCTGTTGAAGACTTTATTGCATTTGAACCCCTCCGTTTGTACTTCAGTAAGACAAGCCAACATATGTCATGTTCAGATTGCACGCTGTCCACTGAGGTGGACATGTAATAAATTATTTGTAAATTAAATGTTACAAAAAATATGTAAATATGAAATTCGTTTCATTCACACCTAAAGATGAATGAAAAAAATTGTTTAAAAAATCATGGTTGAAGATTTCATAATTCATGCATCAAAGGGCTAATGTTTCAGTCATTTCGGAAGGAAGGCTACACTGAACCATATTTCATATCCAGCTGGCTGTGTGGAATGTCAGTTTTTCTCCTTTCAAAACAAAAGAGGTACGTAACAACTGTTTACCATCAGTGAGTGTGATGGGGTTGCTGTGTCTCCTGCGAGCTAATACTGCTGCGCCAACAATTGTAATTTGATGACGGCCAGCAAAAAGCTCCAGAGTTGTTTAAAGTGGTTGCAGTAACCAAATTTTACCACAGGATGTTGTTTGTACTCCATTTTTACAGAATGCACCTTTAAAGGTTGTGAAATCCATGAGCTCATCCTCTAGTAAAAAAGATGTAGATTTTTTGGACCCCTTCAGTGTCATGCATCATGTGTGTCATGCCCCCCCCCCCCCCCCACCCACCCACCACCACCACCACCACCACCACACTTTTTCCAAAGTCAAGTTTTGACCCCTGCACTTTTTACCATCCAAAAACAATATTACGCTATATTAAATTGGCACTGGTTGAGCTCTAGGACCAAGCGGAAAACAAACGTTTGTGTTGAAGCCTGTTTCCCATTAGAGCATACTGTAAAGATACCCCCACCCACCCCCCCACACCCATGTCCCCCTCACTTATAAAGTGAAAATTACGTCCATGCCCCACGGGTTCCCATAGAAAGAAACATGGCGTCTAATATGGTGTCACTCAGAGACTTAGGGAGTTTCTCAGTGCCAAGGAAACTTGCCTTGATGTCTAGGTCACGCTACGGTTGCCTAGGAGATACGTCATCAGGAACCGCCAAGGGGTGTTCCAATGTTCATGTTCTACCGAGGCGTGTGTTCTCCGTTTGTTAGCTGTTTAGCTGATTACGGATACACGGGAGGTGTCTTGTAGTCTAGCCTTGGTCAGAAATTACCCAGAATACACCGCAGTAATTTCAAAAGGATTGCAGATCAGAAGCCGGCTGCTACTTTGGGGGTCAAATTTCAAGTTTAACTGTATGTCAATTAATTTAAAATGTTTTTTAGATCCAAAGAAGTTATCTAAGGTTGGTTAGTTGCTTATTAGTTGCAGCTTCAGTGGCTAGCGGGTAGTAACTCACTTATATATTTAATTTAACAAATATATACACATTTTAAAAAGTAAAAGGCTCGTTATATATTTATGTTGAAACCTATTTGTATAAAATATATAGGGAAGTCTTTCCCAAGTCTGAGGAAACGGTTCCATTTTACAGTTTTCTTTGATCAAGGAAGGACAGTGTCCTCGCTTGCGAGGCCAGACGCCCTGACACTGAGAAACACCCTTAGACCCAGTCAAATGTATTTTAGACCCAATTTTTATGGTCATATGTTACAAAGCTGCCAATATTTTTCAACAACTGGACATCATTTAATTAATTTTCAGCATTTTGATGATATTAGAGATTAACCCTTTGATGCATAATGGTCACTACAGTGGACAGGTACTCAAAATTGTTATTTATTTGTTTTTGCTATTAAGCACAGCTGTTGAAGACTTTATTGCATGTGAGCCCCTCCATTTGGACTTCAGTAAGTCAAGCCAACATATTTCATGCTCAGATTGCATGCTGTCCACTGAGGTGTAATAAATTATTAGTAAATTAGCAAAATGTTACAAAACATATTTGTTGAAATTTGTTTCATTCACACCTCAAGATGAATAAAAAAAAATTGTTTAAAAAATCATGGTTGAAGATTTCATAATTCATGTGTCAGAGGGTTAATGCTAAAAACTACTCATAGCCTCTTTAAAACTATTTAAAAATGAGTTGTTCTGAGGATACTCTGCTCAGAATGTAGGATGATGATTCGGTAATCTGAGATGAAATTCTGATGATCAGTTTTTTCCATTGTGATTGTTAGACGGGCAAAAGAGATTAAAATCATTAACACCTAAATCAACAGAGACTCAAAATGTGTTTGGTGTGGTTTTTTTTTTTTTTTTTTTGTTTCATCATTTTTGGTTAATTACAACATTTTCACTTAGGTTGCAGGCCCCCCACGCACATATAACTTTTCCATTGTGAAATGAATCATAAGTCAGAAAAATCTGTCAGAGCACTGGACAGATACAAGTTGATTCCAACAAAAACCACTAAAGCACCAAAGGGCTTTAGTGGTTTAGTGGAGTGAATAAGAGATTGATTTAACCTTTACAGAATGTGTCTTTAAAACTGAAATTCAAAAACAAACATATAAACAGTTCTGTCCTTTTACCTTGTAGTTTAATCGTTGTTATAAAGGGAAGTACTGCAAAAATAAGTCATTGTTACACTTCAGTTAAAATCCTTCTTGATTTCTGAAACTTTGTTGATTTTTAAAAGTTGCTCTGTTGCTAAAGTTGTAGACAACTAGGTAAGACAACTCCACGCTGAGGACTGGCAGCAGTGGCCTGAAATAGGGTGAGGGCAATCATGGTGATGTGGTTCAGCTGCAGCACCCCAGGAGGTTCACAGGGAAGGGGTGGGCTCCTGAGAGGAGTTGCAGCTGAACTGAACAAAATAACAAGGAGAACAGGGTTAAACAAACACAAAAAGGGGCGAATCATAACATAACCCCCCTCACAAAGTCCGGCTCCTAGACAGACGTCTCGGCTGGGTGGGATTTTCTCTGTGAAACTGATCGATCAGATCACGGCTGAGGATGTGGCGTTCTGGGACCCATTGCCTGTCCGCCGGGCCGTAACCCACCCAGTCCACGAGGTATTGGATGCCCCTGCCCACTCTCCTCGAGACCAAGAGCTTGTTGATGCTGTAGACAGGGCCACCATCCACGATGCGGGGAGCCGGAGGGACCACAGGGGCGTCTGCAGGGGACTGAGTTTCTCAGGCTTCAGCTTGCTTACGTGGAAAACAGGGTCGATTCTTTGTGTCAGAGGGAGCTCCAACCTGACGGCCACTGGGTTGATGACCTTAGTGATGGGGAATGGTCCAGTGAATCGGGGCTGCATCTTCCTGGCACCCCCCTTCAGTGGCAGATCAGCCAAAGAGAGCCAAACCCTGTCACCCACCTTGAACTCTGGAGCAGCAGACCTACGGCGGTTAGCCACAGAGGCGAACCGTTCCTGGTTCCAAACCAGTCGGGAACGGTACTCATTCCACATGCAATGGCAACGCCTCACGAATGCTGCGGGACTGGAGGAGGAAGCCGCCCTCTCCTGATGGGGGAAGAGAGGCGGTTGGTATCCGTAGGCAACCTGAAAGGGGGAGAAGCCGGTAGAGTTAACTAGAGTGTTGTGCGAGTACTCAGCCCAGGGGAGTTGGGAGGACCAAGTCTGGGGGTTCTTCAGGCACGCAGGGTGGTCTCCAGATCCTGGTTGAAATGCTCCACTTGCCCGTTGGACTGAGGATGGAAGCCAGAACTCAGACTGACCGTTATCCCAAGGAGTTTACAGAGCTCCTTCCAAAATGCTGCCACAAACTGGGGGGCCTCGGTCAGAGGTGATGTTCTCCGGAAGTCCGTGCAGCCGAAACACATGCCGCACCACCACCTCCGCCAGTTGCTGCACCGATGGCAGTCTCTGCAGGGGTATAGCATGAACCATCTTAGAGAATCTGTCCACTACAGTCAGGATCACAGTCTTACCCTTTGAGTTGGGTAATCCAGTAATGAAGTCCATTGCGATGTGGGACCAAAGTCTGGAGGGAACCGGTAGAGGTTGCAGGAGTCCTGCTGGAGGAATTCTGGGTGTCTTGACGCTGGCACATACTGGGCAAGAGGAGACGAAAGCTCGAACGTCAGATGACACCGTAGGCCACCAGAACCGCTGCGCTACCAGGAAGGCGGTCCTGGTAACCCCAGGATGGCGAAAACCTGAGGGAACAAACAAACAGTGCGGGGGAATGGTGGTGGAGTCCCGAACTGCAGCCTTGATCCTGCGCTCCAAGGACCAAGTTGGGCAGCACGATAAGAGTGGACTCTTGACTCTATGGCCTCACTCTCCTGCTGGTACTGGTGGGACAGGGCGTCAGGTTTAATGTTCTTACTGCCCGGACGGAAGGAGAGGTTAAAGTTGAACCTGTCAAAAAACAGAGCCCACCTTGCTTGGTGGGGGTTAAGGCGCTTGGCAGTCCGTACATATTCCAAGTTCTTGTGGTCGATCCACACCAGAAACGGCTTCTCAGCACCCTCTAACCAGTGGTGCTATTCCTCGAGTGCTAGCTTAACAACTAGCAACTCTCTGTTCCCAGTGTCGTCATTTCTCTCTGCAGGAGTGAGCTTGCAGGAAAAATATGCGCAGGGATGAATTTTATTATCAGACACTCTCTGTGACAACACGGTACCCACCCCTGACTCAAGACGCGTCAAACTCCACAATGAATTGCTTGGAGGTGTCGGGCTGGGTCAGGATAGGGGCCGCAGAGAACCGTCTCTTAAGCTCAGCAAAGGCCATGTCAGCAGCAGTGTCCCTGGCAACAACTGATCACATCCCTGTTTCCTTAGTGGTAAACTGTGAATCTTTGCCTGTGCTGCTCCAACACCAGAGCCCCTCACACACAGAGAAGCTTACTTGGGCTAAAGTGTCAGTCGAGGATATTAGGAAATATTCCTTACTGTCAGATTGTAGTCTGAGGTCTGTTAATGTCCACAAAGAAATGTAACAGTGTAAAGATGTTAACTGTGAACATATGGAGCACAGGCTGCACTTATGCACTTTGTATCAAAATATTGTGGACAGCTTGATTATTGCCAGCGAGTTCCTCTGCCAAAAAAGATCAACAAAATTTAAACCGCTTCCAGGATGGAGTGAGCATGCTTATGCGTTACATGCTGAGTCCAGAGCAGCCTATAAAGCCTGGGCAGCTGCTGGTAAACCAAAATACGGTTCAATATTGGAGTCTAAGAAAGCCGCGAACGTTAAGTTCAAGAATGCTGTTCGCTATATCAAAAGAAATGAGCAAACAATGAGGGCAAATTCCTTAGCGAACAAACTAAAGAATAATGATGTTTCGGAGTTCTGGAAGGAGTTAAAACGCTCCTGTATCAGTAAGCAGCTGCTACCTGCATCTATAAATGGGGTATCAGGAGATAAGAACATTGTTGAAGCCTGGAGGAATCACTTTAGCAGATTTTTTAACTGTGTAAATAGTGAAAGGTTCAATCTTGGCAACATTGACTACAATCATGGTATGACTGTCAGAGCTGATGAAGTCCGTCTCGCTATAGAGAAAATGTCGTTAAACAAAGCTTGAGGCCCTGATCATCTATCAGCAGAGCACATGAAGTACGCTAGCTGTAGAGCTCAGGTGTTACTTTCATTGTGCTTTACCGGCTTTTTGAAGCATGGAATCTTGCCTGACCATATGTTATCTGTTCTCTTAGTCCCTATAGTCAAAGAGAAAACTGGTAAAATCTCCTGTATTGATAACTACAGGCCTATTGCTATGGCAAGTGTGTTGTCCAAGGTGTTTGAGCATATTTTGCTGGAAAGACTGCAGAATTTTATAACTACGACAGAGAATCTGTTTGGTTTTAAAGGTAAACTTAGTACTGACCTGTGTATATGCTTTAAAAGAAACTGTAAGCAAATACATGAGGCACAATACTTCTGTTTTTATGTGCTTTTTAGATGCCTCTAAGGCCTTTGACAGAGTCAATCATCAGAAATTATTCATCAAGCTACAAAACAGAGGGGTCCCTTAGGATTTTGCACTTCTGGTACTCTCATCAACTGATGCAGGTAAAGTGGGGGACAGAAGTGTCTGAACCTTTCTCTGTATCGAATGGAGTCAGACAAGACGGGATTCTATCACCTCTCCTTTTTAACCTGTACCTTGACGAGCTGTCTGTTACTCTGAATGATAGTAAAACTGGATGCTTGGTGGGTGACCGACTGGTAAATCATTTAATATATGCAGATGACCTAGTCCTCATGTCTCCCTATAGCGCAGGCCTGCAGCAGCTGCTCAGGGCATGTGCTAAGTATGGTGAGCAATTTGACATCCTGTTTAACCCTAAAAAGAGTGTGGTTATGATTGCTGCTACTAAAGGGGACCTGAAGCTTAATTTTCCATCTTTTAACTTAACAAATCAGGTCCTCGAAGTGGTAAGCAAAGTGAAATACTTGGGGCACATTTTAAGAAGTGACCTCTGTGATGACGAGGACATTAAGAGGCAATGCGGTAAGCTGCACATGCAGGCTAACACTCTGGCACGTAACTTTGGCATGTGCTCAGATCCTGTTAAAGTGTCCCTCTTTCGTTCTTTTTGTACTCCTCTCTATACAGCCCACTTGTGGTGCAACTATAGTAAGGTAGTAATGAAGAAGCTTCAAGTGGCTTATCAGGATGCTTTTAGAATCCTCATGGATTCGATAGATATATATAGATATATATATACATAGATGGACTTCGGCAAGTCATATGTTTGTTGTGAGTAACATCCCTACTTTTCATGCACTTCTGAGGCTCTTCATGTACAAATTCATCTGCCGACTGAGTTTGTCAGCTAATGCTGTTGTTAGAGCGCTGTCATCTTTATCTTACAGTGACACGAGGTACTCCTCAGTCCTTTTTAAACATTGGAACAACTGCCTATACGGTTTGTAATTAGAATGTGTTTGTATTTTTATTTTATTTTTACTTTATTCTTGTTATGGACATATCCCTTGTCTGAAATAAAGTTTGATTGATTGATTGATTGATTGATTGCCCCAGACAAAATGTACCTTAGCCGAGGTGAGTCTGTGGAGGGGTGCAGCCACGCCACTGAAACCCCTGATGAAACGCCTGTAGAAGTTGGCGACCCCCAGGAAGTGTTGAAGCTGCTTCCGACCAGTAGGTACAGGCCACTCGAGAACCGCTTTAACTTTGTCACAGTCCATCTGTACTAATCCAGGCGAAATCACATGCCCCAAGAACCTAGTCTTGGTATTGGCAAACTCACATTTTCAGCCTTAAAAAAGAGCTGGTTCTCAAGAAGGCGCTGCAGAACGGCCCTGACATGCTGCACATGTGTTTCGTGGTCTGGGGAGAAAATGTAAATGTCATCCAGATAGACGTACACAAACTTGTTAATCATGTCCTTCAAAACTAAGTTTATAAAACACCGAAACACAGCTGGTGCGTTTGTCAGTCCAAAAGGCATCACCAGGTACTCTAAATGGCCGCACGGGGTGTTGAAAGCAGTTTTCCACTCATCCCCCTCCCGTATGCGCACCAGATGATAAGCGTTCCGTAGATCCAACTTAGTGAACACCCGAGCCCCTCTAATCTGGTCAAAGGCAGACAGCAAGGGAGACAGGGGATAAGTATTATGAACCGTGATGCTGTTCAGACCCCTGTAGTCGATACACGGCCGTAAACCCCCATCCTTCTTGTCCACAAAGAAAAACCCTGCCCCCGCAGGTGATGAGGATGGGCAAATAATGCTTGCCTGTAAACCCTCCTGAATGTACTCCTCCATGGCCGTCGTCTCAGGGATGGACAGAGGGTAGAGACGGCCCTTAAGAGGTTGAGCACCAGGTAGGAAGACCACAGCACAGTCGTAAGGAAGGTAGGGGGACAGGTTCTTAGCACGAGCCTTGCCGAACACCGCAGCCAAGTCTGTACGTATATTCGGGGGGGACATTACAGATGTCAGGTGGTTCCAAAGGAGGCTGGCTAGAAACAGGGCGAACAGTGACAGCAGACAAACAATTCAATAAGCAAAAAGGACTCCACGTCAACATGCGACCAGAAACGCAGTCAATATGGGGACAGTGTTTACTTAACCAGGGGTAACCCAGGATCACAGGAGGCACCAAAGAGTCAACCACATAAAAACACATTTGCTCTTTGTGGTTCCCAGAGACAGTTACAGTGACGGGAACAGTGCTTGCAGTCACTTTGTGAATAAGGGAACCGTTTACAGAATGGATGAACAAGGCAGGAAACACCTCCTCGACTGGAATCAAAAGTTCGCTTACCACTGCCTGAGACATCAGATCCCCGTCAGAGCCGGAGTCAGTAAGAGTGTCATATTCACCTTGTTCTGTATTCCATATTCTCATAGGTCAACCACACTCTGGTGGACAGTTGTGAGGGTGGAGAAAAGGATGAAACCCGACCCGCTAGCTGCATGGGCTCCGTGGGCGGGGCGTCCCTGCCCAGGTGAGGATCATTCAAGGAAGTCGGGTGAGGACGAGGTGAAAAAGTCAGCGGGCGGAGCTCATTGTGAAGGCGCTCCATCCTCCGCCGATCGATGCGGGTAGCCAGGTTGATCAGCTGCTCCAGTTCCTCCAGAACCTACCTCGCGGCGAGCTCGTCCTTGAGCACGCTGGAGAGCACCTGAAGGAAGACGTCGACCAGTGCGTCATCAGGCCAGCGGGAGCTTGCCGCCAGCATCCGGAACCTCACTGCATAAGATGCCACACTGTCATAGCCTTGTTTGAGCCGGAGCAGCTCAGAAGCAGCCGTGCGGTGCGGCATGGAGGGGTCAAACACCACGAGGAGTTGAGTGGAAAAGGCCCTGAAGGAACGAACCACCTCCGCTCGTCGATCCCACTCACCCAGCCCCCACCTCTTGGCTCTGCCCGTCAGGAAACTCAAAGCAAAAGCCACCTTGCTCTGCTCAGAGGGGAATTCGCTTGGGTTAAAGTCAAAATGGAGCCAACAGGAGGTGAGGAATGGTTGACAATCCTCTGTGGTACCAGCAAAAGGTTCAGGATAACCCAAACGGACCTGTCGAGGCAGAGTAGGAGCTTGCTCCAGTCTGGCTACACGTCCATGTAATTGCTGCAATCCAGACATGCAGTCGCGGAGCTCCTTGGTCAAAACAGGAAGACTGGCTTCTCCTGTCGCACCTTCACCAAGGGCAGGCAAGGAAGCATCTTGTTTCTGGGTTCTTCCTACTGGGTCTGACATTTTGGTGGAGTTGTAATGTCACGGGGGGTGGGGTTCGGCAGTAGGAACCCAGTCGCAGGAATGGCAGTCCTTAACCTGAGCTCAAAAAGTGTTTTAATAACAAAACTTCCTCCACTGAATGTGGGAACCAAAAACAGAAACCAAAATCATTCCATAAACAGACAACTAGGTAAGACAACTCCACGCTGAGGACTGGCAGCAGTGGCCTGAAATAGGGTGAGAGCAATCATGGTGATGTGATTCAGCTGCAGCACTCCAGGAGGTTCACAGGGAAGTGGAGGGCTCCTGAGAGGAGCTGCAGCTGACCTGAACAAAATAACAGAGAACAGGGTTAAACAAAAACAAAAAGGGGCGAATCATAACAGAAGCAGGCTTTGGGATGAGTAGGTTTTCTGAAACAACCTCAATATTATATTTTACAGAAAACTTACACAACGGACAACTTGGGATAGACCATTGACATATCTACTGGACTATTTATTTCCATAGGCTCCAATAACACGTTTTTGAGGCCAAATGGGAGGTGGCCACCACCACTATTTTGACCGTGTCACAGGTTCCGTCAAGCCCAGACAATTCCACAAAAGGGAAGAGAGGTGGAGCTGAGGGTGGGGCTGTAAGGCTGGGATCAACTGACGACACCCGGTCGAACTAGCTACAAGCTAACCCAAAGCTAACGCAGAGGTGGGAGCTAAGCTAACGGAGGTAGCAACCTAGCTACAGCCGGAGTTAACTGCACAACACCAGAGCTTCTGAGTCAGAGATACGCTGGGCTGACTGCTGGGTAAAACCGGGTGGAACACAGGGGTCTCCGAGACCTCCACAAGCTGGTAGCCGCACAGCAGACAAGCGCCGCTACGATCTGAGATGCGCAGAGCTGCCGCTGGGGAGAACGGGGTGGAGCTCCACCAACATGTTATACTTCAACCCATTTTCTAAAGTGCAGCATTATGTTAAATGCACTGGGTTTTACCCTATTACATTTAAATTTCATGGTTAAACAGTACATGTTAAAATCTAAGCTAAGCTCGGCAGTGACCTAAAATACATAAATATAATTTTACTTACCGAAAAAAATGAAGTGGAGACTCCTTGGATGCTCTATTAGTGCAATTAATGCCACAGCAAGTCATTTTGTCCAACAATTGCACAACAAATATCCAAAAAAGAATACACAAACACAGAGACTCAAAATCCCGGAGCAGTTTCCAAGCCACACGGAGGCTCTACTGAGGCCTTTCCACGGAGCTAGCTCTGTGGTCATGTGGGTCTGAGGCGGCGGTCACGTGGGTCGGATGCTCATTAATTATACAGAATTTTAGGCTTTTAATACACTTAAACAGAAGAGTGAGAAAAAATTTAATCCCCCTCAGAGTTTTCATGAGTGTGTTTTGGTACCAGGCTGTAACCATGTTTATTTCTGCTGTGAAATTGGTATTTTAAACATGGGAGTCAATGAGGATTTGCTCGCTTCTGACACCAGCCCCCAGCGGATGAGGGTGGAACTGCCATTTTTGGTACTTCCGGGTTGGGCTAAATTTTTGAGCCGCATTGTGGGGGCTTGGGGGTAGGTATATTAATGTCATGGGGTAGACACCAAACTGGTCAGTTTACCACAACAACCCTGTGCATGTTATGACTTTGGATGAAAGATACATTGAAAGTGTAATTTTATTCTAAAAACGTTTTCCACACTTCCAGTAGGTTGTGTTTTCAAACAGGAACAAATGTTGTCAGAAATATTAGATTATTAACAAGTAAAAAAAAAAAGTGACCTAAAATTCCTCTCGTTCAAAAGATCTCGCGGTGTCTTCATGTCGCGTGACAACAGCAACCAGTCACGTGACTTTGTTTTTGTAATTTGTACTGAGGAGCGGTTCTGCTCTTAAAGCGCTTCGAAATGGCAAGAAACGAAGAGAAACAACAAGGGAGATTAAACAGACTCTGGCTTCAGAAAGAGCGGGAGGGTAAGTAGCTGTGTTTGGAACTTATTTAAGTATTACTCCTATTCTGCAGATAAAATCCTCTAGTTTTTGGAACACTAGCTTAATAACCTTTAGCCACAATCTTGCTAACTTTTAGCTCGTAACAAAAATTAAGTCGCCACACAGTAGTGGTGTTGTTCGAAGTTATTCTGACTATTTTTGTCCTCCAGAGGGACGCCTTAAAGATGCCAATGAACGTAGACCAAAGCTGGTATGAAACGCCATTATAGCTACAAAATTAACTCTGTTTTCTTCTACAGTTTGTCTTAGCTAAACTTTTCTTTTCCAGTCTACTCTCAACTCGCCTTCCTTGGTGAAAAAATGGATCCCCAGCATCAAGAAAGAGATCGAATATTACCTTCAGGTAATAACTTTGTTTATAGTGTTTAAAAGTGTTGTTTGCTAAAGACTCAGTTTCGTCTTGCGTTCTCTCCTCAGCAATCTCAGCTTTCCCACTACCCAGAGAGGAAGATAGCCGAGTTCCAGCAGCACATCGAGTCTCTAGAAAAAGAGTACAAAAGCTTCATATCCAAACTAAGAACATTAGACCCTTCGTGTAAACACAAGCCATGGACTCCCAGAGCTTACTGCAAACGGAGAGCAGACAATCGGGACTCATCAAGTACTGGTCAGTGGATATGTTGTAGAAAGATGTTTCTCCTTGGAAGGTGGAAGATGTTTTGCAGCAGCTAAATGGGCTCAGATCAGATCCCTGTTTACAAAAAACTAATTACCAAGATTCATTTAAACATCACAGTAATGTGAATTAGCTAAACCTTTTAACACAATACGATGCAACTGTAGGGCATGCTGCAAAAATAAATAAAAGTTACACACCCAGAATGCAGTTTATATTTGATCGAATTTATTTTCAAGTCCGTTTTATTTGCTATTAAGGCAGGTTAACAGTGCAGTGAAATGTGCTTAATGAGATGAAAAACAAAATACACAATCAGTCACTCGGCAATGTTGATCTTTAAGGAGAAAAAGAAACAGTGGCTTTAAGTTCCATTTCCAAATGATAGTCTACAGTGGGGTTGGCTCATATGGCTTCAGGTCTGTATTACAATATAATCTGAAGCGTGTTTGGCAAAGGTATTTATTGTAATATGTTTTTTCCTTGTAATTTATGTCAAATTGAACATGTTCTCAAACCAGATATTTAGCAGCAGGATTAAGATTTCAATGAAGTATATAATGCCATTTAAAGAACATTTCATGTGCAAAATGTATTTAAAAAATACAAAAACTTTCACGGTGTACTATGATTAATTTTCCAAACAAATGCAACACAAAAAACTAGTCAAGTTTATTATATAGCCCATTTCATACACAACGGTAGCCCAATGTGCTTCACATAGTTAAAACAATCACAGCTTTAAATGTCACATCATGTTATGTATAATAAAATTAAGGAGTATTGATATAGGACATAGTACACAAAAATAAAAGCATACTAAGTAAACATTTTACTAAAAATGATAAAACAACAATAAAGCTGCACAGACTAGTTGTAAATACCAAAAACATATAGAATAAATTTAACAACACAGGTAAAAAAAAAAAACTAGTAGACCACAGATAGGTTAATGGAAGGCATCATAAAAAAGTTTGGTTTTTATCTTGATTTAAAAATGGAAATGGTGGGAGAGGTCTTAATGTCTATTGGAAGACATTTCCAGAGACAGACCACATAGCAGCTAAAGGCAGACTCTCCGTGCTTGGTGCGGGCTCTGGGTTGTACCAATAGGTATTTTTCTGCTGACCTAAGTGATTTAGAAGGGCAATACTTTTCAAACATCTCTGCTATATACAGCGGTCCTTGGCCATTTAATGATTTAAAAGCAAGTAAAAGGACTTTAAAATCAATCCTGTAAGTTACTGGTAGCCAATGCAAAGATTTTAGGATTGTTGTGATGTGATCATTTCTTTTGGTTCTGGTCAATAGCCTTGCTGCTGCATTTTGGATCATTTGAAGAGGTTTTATTGTTTTTTTAGGGAGACCAGTGAAAAGACCGTTGCAGTAATCCACCCTGCTTGTGATGAAAGCATGATCAAGCTTTTTAGATCCACAGGTGAAATGAAGTTTTAACCCTTGCAATGTTTTTAAATGATAAAAAGCTGACGCTGTGACTGCCTTCATGTGGCTGGTGAAGCTTAAGTTGCTATCAATAATGACCCCAAGGTTCTTTACGGTTTCTGCTACTGCGAAGCCTTTCAATCTCAACAGTGTGGCGGTCTTTAGTCTCTGGTCCTTCCTCCCAAAAGTAATTACTTCATTCTTGTCTGTATTATGTTTAAAAAGATTTTTTGACATCCAATCTTGAACTTCGTTGAGGCAATGATAGAGGGATTCAAGGGGAGCAAAGTTATTGGAAGACAGGGAGAGATTTAGCTGTATGTTGTCTGCATAATTATGATAACCAATGGAGTGGTTCTTTATGATTTGGCCGAGCGGAAGCTTATACAGATTAAGGAAAAGAGGGCCAAGGATTGAACCCTGAGGGACACCACATGTTGGGGATGTAGGAGCTGAGGCATGATGACCGATAGACACATAGAAACTCTTATGCTCTAAATAGGACTTTAGCCAGCAGATGACCAATCCAGAAAAACCTCCACGGCATTCAAGTCTTTCTATTAGTATGCTGTGGTCAACAGTATTGAACACTGCACTGAGATCCAAGAGCATGAGAACAGTTGTTTTCCCAGCATCATTATTTAATCCAATGTTGTTGACAACTTTCACCAGGGCCAGGGTTTCCCTTACATAGGTGTAGCCGTGGCGGCCTGCCACGGCTGAAATCCCACCGCCACGCCTACAAGATCCCAAGTTTTTTTTTTTTTTTTTTTTTTGCGCTGTTTCCCGAAGAAGCAGCGGGAACTACTATGTTGTCACTTGTGATCACAGCCGGCAGGCAGCAAGGAGGAGCAGGCAGGGCAAGGTGAAGTTACAGCATAAGTTACTGAGTTTAAAATTAGAAAGGTAGCAGTGGATATAATGCTTTTTGGTTTACATGTTTCAATAGCGTTAAGATACATGAGTGTTGATGATCTTGACAGGGTTTCCTCCCCCCGCCAGGCTAATCATCACTTATTCATGTAAAATGTATTTATTTTTTCGTGTCTGACTTTAACCGCATGCAATACTGTATTACGGCGTGAGCGCAACAGCGACAACTTAAGATCGATGTGTGAGCAGCCTGAGAGGTCGGGTGTTTTCATCTGAACCCTTAAAACCTCCAACAGGCTACGTTGCACTATTGACGTGTTAGCGTGCGGCGCTAAACAACAACTTAGCGACGTGACATGTCACGGAGAAAGTGTAAAAACACGTTGGACGCTTCTTCTGAAGCGGGAAAATAACACCTCTTCTTAAGCAGAGCACAACGTCGCCTCGGCTCGTTCACGGCCGAGCCGGTACCGGACTGGGCTCGATAAATGACTCAGCACAGCCACTGGGTCGTTGGAGCTGCCCCGTGACTGCCTGATGGAAAGCCAGCGGGTTTCATCAGACTCGTAGTTTCTTGTTTTTGCTGGGGACCCCTGTATTTTACCGCTCCCTCCTGCAGTCTTCCCCGATTAACATTTAAAATGATTCTGTAAATTCCCTGTATCAATAGAAACAATCTCTGCCTCTGCCAGCTGCAGTAAATGTAGTTTCCAAATAATAAATAAGAGGTGCATTCGTCCGTGTTTCTCCTTTGATCCGCATTAGTGATATTCTCAGCACCAGAACAGTGAAGCAAAGAAAGATTCCTGAGTTTGTTAGTAGTTTTATTTATTAGGTGTATCTAACCTGTTCTAATTTTCTCTGAAATGAGATCAAATCAGTGCTTCTATGGGTTGTCTCCAATCTGCACTAGAAAATTTTACTTTATTCTGATACTTGTCATAATTTCTCCACAAGCCCCCCCCCCCCCCCCCCCCACACACACACACACACACACACACACCCCCCCCACACACACACACACACACAGCTGGAAAAATTCCTAGGGGAAACACTGAGGGCAGTTTCAGTACTATGGTGTTGTCTAAAGCCTGACTGGTAGAGATCAAGACAGGAAGTTGAAGTTAAGGAAGCAGACAGTCGGTTTAAAACAATTTTTTCAATTATTTTTCTAATG
Organism: Nothobranchius furzeri; assembly: GCF_043380555.1. Classification (NCBI taxonomy): domain Eukaryota; kingdom Metazoa; phylum Chordata; class Actinopteri; order Cyprinodontiformes; family Nothobranchiidae; genus Nothobranchius; species Nothobranchius furzeri. The sequence goes on from NC_091748.1 coordinate 47,040,299, forward strand.
AAAGGTAGATTTGATACTGGTCTGTAGTTGTTAAAGACAGAAACATCCAGGTTATTCTTTTTAAGTAAAGGCTTTACAACAGCCATTTTAAGGGATTTGGGGAAAGTGCCGGTCAGCAGAGAGGTGTTAGCAATTGAAAGCACATCAGATGCTATGAGGTGAAACACAGATTTAAAAAAACTAGTGGGCAAAATGTCCAGCTCAGATGTAGAGGAACTTAGACTTTGTACAGTCTTTTCCAAAGTGACAAGGTCAACAGGGCTGAAATTTGACAGCGTGCTAAGCTCATCTCTCAAACTAGTTAATGGTTCAGAGTGAGAAATGTTAAGCAACTTAGATGAAATATGAGTTGTTATGTTCTCTACTTTGCTCTTAAAGAAAGAGGATTGCATTTATCAACTGAGAGTAACTCAGGAGCCAGCTCAGAAGAGGGATTTGTTAGCTTCTCAATAATGGAGAAAAGTGCACGAGTGTTATGTGCTTTTTTGTTTATAATGGTGGAGAAATAAGATTGTCTTGCTTTACAAATTACAGAGTTGTATTTGCAAAGTGCTTCTTTATGGGTCAGATAGTCTGAGTCTAGTTTGGATTTGCGCCATTCCCTTTCTGTTCTCCTGCATTCTTTCTTTTGCGATTTAACTGATGGGACATTTCTCCATGGAGTCTTCTGTTTGCCAGAGGATTTTTTCAATGTAACAGGAGCAATGCCATCCATTATTTTTGCCATACTTAAGTTAAAAATTTCCAGCAAATGATCAGCGGTCTTTGGGACTGGGCTAGCGGATTTGACGAGTGCCTGCTCAAAGAGAACATGCGTTTCCTCATTTATAGCTCTCTTTTTGATCATCACAAAGTTATTTTGGCGATAGGGAGACAAGCGGACGTCAAAGATACAACAGCGGTCGGATAAGGCTAAATCCACAGCAGATGTAGCGGTAATTACACCCTTTGTGATAACTAGATCGAGTGAGTGGGGCCCTTTATATGTTGGGTCAGATTGAAGTGGTCAATCAGAGCCAGAAAATCTCTTGCATGAGGGTTTTCAGGATTATTGACATGAATGTTAAAATCACCTGATATAATAATGTCAAAGTGAACACAAATTCCAGAAAGCAAATCACAGAATTCTTCAAGGAAGACTGCGACTGGTGGATTAGGTCTATAAACAGTTAGCAGCAGTGCTTCTGGACAACTTTGAAGGACAGTAGGGCTGTCGCGGTTGAGGAATTCCCCCTGCGGTGATTCAGGGTGGCTTAATATTGCGGTGTGCGATATTATTGCAACACTTTTTTTTTATTGCAGTACTATCTAAACATAATGCTTACACATTTAAAAAAAGGTTAAAATTTGCCGTGCCTTCTTTTATAACACTTTACTGAATGTAGATCAAAGGGCAGTAACAACACAGATCGCAGTAACGTTTGTTTCTCCGACAGTCGGAGTCCGACTGAACTTAAAAACAACAAAATTCAGATGGTTAAACTTTTAAATGCAAATTTGGCTGCAGCATCTAACAAATAAGAAACAAGTCCCCATTTTGTTTAGTTGTTTAAAATCAAGCATAAAAATCACATGTACCGGGCGCGGGCGCACCATCATTTCACTTTCACACACACGAATGACGGTGATTTATAGCTCGGTCACGTCCTTGTTACCTACAAGGAAAACCAGCATGTTAACCATATACGGTTTGAGAGAGGATCTGAGAGGGGTGGCAACATTTCCAGCAACACTGAAAACCCTCTTGGATGGTGCGCTCGTTGCACTAACGCACACGTACCTGCGTGCCACTCTGCCGAGCAAAGGGAATCTCTCCCGGTTGTTGCTCCACCATGTCAGGGGGGTTCTTTAGGGTGGATGCGTTCCTCCTGCAGGTAGCGAGTGAGCTCCAGCTCGGCTCAAACTCTCTTCGGGACGGTTGCAGAAGCAGTGCTTGTCCGGGACTTCAGCAGGTCTCCGAGCGTTTATTATTATTTTTTTGCCGCTGGTGGGAGCTCCGTCTCGGCCAAGGACTCTGGCTGCGCAGCAGCTGACGTACTGAAAACCAAAGTGCTCCCAAAGGAGCGAAGTAACGTTTCGTTTTGATACCAGTGCAGCCATCCTTCTCAACATGCATCACTGAGTTGAATCACGTTCAGTAATCGCGGTGGCCCATGATGCAGCGCGGTGGGTTTCTTCATATTGCGATATTTCATTTTTGCGGTTACCGTGACAGCCCTAAAGGACAGCGCAAATATATTCAAAAGAAGCATAATCTCTATAGGATAACTGCACTGAAGAGAGGCTTTGAAGATTTTAGCTATTCCTCCAATTCAATTAGGATAGTGTTGTAATTAACTGAGTCAAGCCAGGTTTCTATAAAAAATAATGAATCCACTTTATATGTAGAGATAATCTCATTGACTAAAAATGACCTTTTTTATAAGTGACCTGATATTTAGCAGAGCAAATTTTACTTTTTGACAAATGTCTTTTTTCACTGGGGCAGGGGATTCGTTAGGAACAGGAACTAGAATGAACAGATTTGGTCTGCGAGACAGGGAACATCTAGGTCTGTTCCACTTTGCTGTTGTGGAGCTAGTTTGCACAGTGATAGGAGTTTGTGAGGACATGATAAGGGTATGTAGTAGAGCCCTGCACGGGCCTAAAATCTGAGCCCGTGTCCGGCCCGGCCCGAGGGGGTGGAGCCCCAGCCCGACCCGGTCCGAAAAGCTTTTCAGGATTCTCTGGCCCGACCTGAGCCTGAGCCCGACTTTTTTTTAACCAACTAAATGAAAACAAAGTACTTCAATCCTGACCAATGTAAAGACGTGCAGGATCCGGTCAATTTGTTTTTCCCTCATTTACCGTCACGGAGATAACGGCACACTGGCTCTGGTGTTGATCAAGTTAAATTTGATCTCTTTCCAACAATTTTCACAAGAAAACAAAACAGTTAAAAGCAGGGCTTGTGTTGTGTTGACCGGATAGTTCCCGTATTTGACCGTTTATTTTGACGGAGAAAGAATAGAAAGAATTATCCCGACGCATGCAGACGAACTGACACTTAATTCGTTACACACATCGCAGATGTAGCTAAATCACCCAAGAAAAGATTCCCATCTGAACTTCTGAGCTGCTCAGCGCATATGTGCACAGCGAGCTGAAGTTGTGGAGATTGGCTTGGAGCGCATCGCAGAACCAGAGCGCATGCGGGAAGGTTCCTCCCACTGAAGCGAGTGTTTTCCAAACCCTGTCGCTCAGAGAGACTTGTCACTTAGAAAATGTTCCCTGATTATGAAACTGGCTGAATAGTGCTTGTTCCTGTCTCCAATGTGGCAACGCTTCCAGGAGCCGTCTGAGGAGAATCCCAGAATCTCTTCAGCTCAGAAAGCGCATTTGATTACGCACAAGCGTGACCCGCCAACCCGGTCTCACAGTAAGACCGGGTTGGACCTGTTCAGGTTTACGCAGACAATCTTTACATTTAGAATTGACTTACAGATGTAAAATTAATGCAGTAAAATACAAAGCATTTTATTTAAATATCAATTCATTATTTTACAAGCACAGAGAGCCGCATCAGATGGATGGAAGAGCCGCGGGTTGTGACATGTTTTCTCCAGGACCAGAGAGGACGCAAACTCAATACATCTCTTTTATTGTGAGGTAATAATTTCTCTGAGTTTTGCGGGTGCGGGCGGGAGTGTAACACACACGTTGCAGTTGCAGGTCAGAAATTCAGCGGGAGCAAGCAGGAGCGGGATGAAGAAAACAGTCCCGCGCAGGGCTCTACTGCTGCGTTTGTGTTTCAATGTGCCGACCCGAGGGCCTAGGGCTTCAGTGCAGGGCTCTAGTATGTAGGTGTGCAGAAATCGTGCACAGGTCTGCACTGGGGTGCAATTTACCAGGACCTTCATAACTGCTATGTTGGATGGAACAAGTGGAGACTGTAAGAGGGTCAGGCTTCAGAATTAGCCCTTTCGTTGCAGATGGAGGCCCAGGCAGCTGAGGTGGATGCCCAGCCGGCCGAGTCAGAGTCCTTGGGGGCAAAGGTGGAGGACCGGGCAGCGTAGGTGGAGGCCCGCTCGGCCAAGTCAAGGGCCCAGATGGCAAAAGTGGAGGCACGGGAAGCAGAGGTGAAGATCAAGCTGGCCGAGAAAGAGGCCCGAGTAGCAGAGGTGGAGGCCCAGGTAGCAGGGGTGGAAGTCTATGTGGCAGAAGTAGAGGTCCAGCAGGTCAAGGTGGAAGTCCTGGTAGAGAGCCAGGTGGCAGAGGTGGAGGCCTAGGAAATAGAAGTGAGGGTCCATGTGGCCAAAGTGGAGTTTCTTGCAGTACATATTGAGGCCCATGTTGCAGGGGTAAAGGCCTTTGCAGCAGAGGTGGAGGCCTACTCAGCAGTGGTGGGGACCCATGCATTAGTGGTGGAGGCCCATGCAGCAGTGGTGAAGGCCCAGTCAACAGTGGTGGAAGCCTATGCAGCTGAGGTGGAGGCCCATGCAACAGCAGTGGAGGCCTAAGCAGCAGAGGTGAAGACCCATGCAGCAAAGGTGAGGGCCCAGGCTGCAGAGGTGGAGGTCCAGCCAAATAGGGTGCTGATCCAGCTATCAGAAGTGGTCGTCCAGCCAACAAAGGTGAAGGTCCAGCCAACAGAGGCTGTGGCCCAGCTGGCAGTGGTGATTGCCCGGCTAGTAGATGTAAATAACCCGAAAGCAGAGGTAGAGGTCCGTCTAGTGGAGGTGGGAGCCTAGCTGGTAGTGGTGCTAATACCTCTAGCAGAGGTTGCGGCCCAGTCGGCACTGGCCCAGCTAGCCATGGGGCTAATCCAGTTAAATGCTGAGGTCCAGCCGCTGACGTCGTTAGGCCGTTTTAGGGGGTTTCAGCCCCCCTAAAATAATCACAAGCCCCCCTATCATTTTGAGTTTTTTTAGGGCTGGGACTTTAACGCGTTAATTATGATTCATTCCTTGCATTTCGACCACGGCGGAACCTTTGTCATTGTAAGACTTCCTCGTAGACTGAATATCACTGACGCACAGAACAATGCACAGTGCTAATGGCTACTAAAACAAAATAAAAACAGAAAGAAGTTGCCTTGCTTGGACTGATGCAGGATTTAGGAAACACGTCCGCCTCTTAACTTGAAAAAAACGAACTTCCAGACAACAACGGAGTCCGTGTCGCGGGCATTTTTCAGAGATCGTCTCTGCTTCGGCTGCACTGGAAACTTTACAAAAGTTGCGTTAAGCTATATTTTTGACATTTACGTAACATCTGTGCAGCGCTGAAAGCACCAGACAGAATAATTCTGTCCCCTAACAGTAGTTCATGAAAGTAGTCAGACAAACGAGAGGCACCTGGCTGCCGCTGGGAGAACGCTCCATGCTCTCACTACTCTGTAAACAATCACAAACAACGTGTCTTAAAGTTGAAAACAGAAGTTTAAGTTAAAACAGAAACACTCTGAAACTTTTCTGATGGTTTTCTAAACAATTCGGTCGGGGAGTCATACGTTTCTGAGACGAGTCTCTGTCTAAACATCACATGCATTACTATCATTAAGCAGCAGGTGTGTTGAAGCTGTCATCAGCTAAGGGGCGGATGCTGAAGTACATCAGGAGCAGCGAGGAACGAGGAAGTTGTGATCAGGCTGGAGATCACACCAGATTCTCTGCTGCAGGTGTGAATCTGCGGGTCTGCAGCATCCCCTTCTTAACGTAACATCAGGACTTCCCATGTAAGGAAGGTCCGCTCACCTGTTCGTCACATCATTATTTCCTCGCCATGATCTTTTATCATCCCATCAACCTCCAGTCATCCAACTGCAACCAGTTAGTGTTCCTGATCATTCTCAGAATATGCCATGCCTGCTCTGGTGTTAAAAGTTAGTACATTTAAGTCCTAGATCATATTTGTGCCTGTTCTACTGTCATTTTGAAGGATTATTATTTATATGTTTTACTACATTATGAGTAGAAATGCTAATAAAAACTCCCAATTATACAAACAAGTGAAACTGGAAAAATTAGAATCTGGTGCAAAGTCAAATTTATTTCAGTTGTTCAACTAGACCAGACCTGGGCATTTTACGGCCCGCGGGCCACATCCGGCCCTTTGGTTGACTTTGACCGGCCCGCGTAAGGTTAATTGGAAATTACAAAATAAATGTATTTTCTCATTTTACCTCATGCATGGGCTAAGGCTGCATTGCTTTTATTTTGAAGTTGTTTTTTACGTGCACAATGACGCAATACGTATAGCAACAAGTGCCCGCGGTTGACATGGTGATTGTAGCCCCCAGAAATGTCCGCTCATGCAAAAAAAAAGACAGAAAGAAAGATGCCGAATGCAGGATTTTCAACAAAAATTGGACTGCTAAGTATTTTTTTTACTGAAGTCGGAGGTAAAGCCGTGTGTTTGGTTTGCGGGGAGGAGATTGCCGTGTTTAAGGACTACAATCTGAGTCGGCATTACGACAAGAAACACTCGGAAAAATAAAGACCTTGTCTGATGCTGAGAGGGCACGGACATCCGAAGCTTTGCTAGCAAAGTTGCAAAAGCAGCAAGGCTGTTTTACTAGTAAGTAAGTAAGTAAAGTTTATTTATATAGCTTCACACATCCAGGGATGCAGCAACCAGGACCAGCTTTGTGATATCCCACAAAATAGCTAAAAACAGCAAGCCGTTTTCGGAGGGAGAGTTTGTCAAAGAGTGCATGGTGGACTCCGCAGCACTAATATGCCCTGAAAAAAGGCGCATTTGAGCAAATCCCGCTGTCCAGGCGAACCGTGACCAGGAGGATCGAGGACATTGCGGGGAACCTGGAGCTTCAGCTGCAACGTGAAGTGGCAAGTTTTGACTTTTTCTCATTAGACGAGAGCTGTGATGTCCGGGGGATAACGGAGCTCACAGAGGAGCTGGCAGCAATGCGGTCGATGAAAGGGACAACAACAGGGAGTGATCTTTTTACAGAGGTAAATGCGTGCATGGACACTCTGGGATTGAAATGGGAGAGACTGTCAGGTGTCACAACAGACAGTTGTCCAAATCTTACAGGGAAAAATGTCGACTTTTGAAACGCATACAAGATAAAGTGACAGAAATCGATGCAGATCAAAAATAGGTGTTTTTGCATTGTATTATACACCAACATGTGTTGTGCAAGTCAGTGCTAAAAATCAACCATGTTACTGATGTTGTTACTAAAATAATAAACTTCATCAGGGCACGGGCGATGAATCACAGACAGTTTGTGGCTCTTGTGGAGGACTCCACACAGCTGTCAGATGGCTCAGCCTGGGGAAAGTGCTGAAGAGGGTTTGGGACTTGAAAGCAGAGATTCAGGATCTCTGCTGGATTTCTACTCTTCTCTTAAGGAGGACTTTCCAAACCTGAGGAGACATGCTCAGAAGATGTTGGTTCTCTTCGGCTCTACCTACATTTGTGAACAAACATTTTCAATGATGAAGTTTACAAAATCCAGGTATAGATCCTCTCTCACTGATGATCATTAGTCAGCTGCGCTTCGCATCTCCACCTCAGGCATTCAACCTGACTCTGATGCACTCGTTAAAGCCCAGCAGAGACTAGATTTCTCTCACTGAATAAGAAAAAAATCACTTAAAAACACAAAATAAGGTGTTTGGACCACAAATGTAGGCAACTAGCAGTGAACTGGGACATTTTTTTTAAACCTCTTTCTCAAGATCACAGTTCAGAGATTTTATTTTACAGACGATACTGTGTGTCTGTAGAATGCTAGGAACCTCTTTCCAACAATATTTGAAACTCAGAATGTGTTTTGGAGTGAATGTGACTGAAACTGTTAACTAATATAAGTCACAAATGTTTAACAAAAACCAAATGCGCACTTTGTTTACCATTGCCTTGGGAAATTTGAATAAATCACATTTTTGTAAGCCAACCTCACTTTTTCCTTTTTGCTCATTTATAACATATAATCTACTCTTACCAGCTTGAAAAAACAATGGTATTTACTGCTTTTTATGAAGAAATACCATTAATATTATGCATAATTGACTTCAGCCTTTTGGCCTGGCCCTCCACAATATTTTCTGTTTCTCATGTGGCCCCATGGAAAAAATAATTGCCCACCCCTGAACTAGACCGACTATTTAAAGGCTCAGGAACCCTTTGCAGGCGTTTTCTATTTGTAATTATAAATTTGAGTTGATTTGGGTCTTGTTTCATATCACACAGTGACATTTGATTAATTAAAATGCATTTTTTTATTAAAAGCTTTAGTTTTACAGTAATAACTATGTCTAATGTTTAATTCTCTGTCTCATAATTTTAATTAAGTTTTGCTTTGAGAGCACATTTTCCTGAACGATTAAAATGCGATTAATTTAGATTAAATAATTACAAAGCCTCTAATTAATTAGATTAAAATTTTTAATCAAGTCCCAGCCCTAATTTTTATATATACTGTTATTTTGCCTTGTAATTGTTAATTACATACTCCTTTATTCCATATCATAGCAGTGTTATTCATATATTAAAACTGTCAACTGCACACTCATTTGGCAGAATAAAAGTTTGACAATTATTCATTTGTTCTTTGTCATATTTCAGTAACATTTATAATTAAGCAAGTTGTAAGTAAACAAATTAAACAAATGACTGCAACATTTCCCCATGTTAAGTGCAGTAGACTGAAATGAATAGCTTTATTTGGAAATATAACACATCTAATTTTTAATGGACTTATATAAAATCTTTCCTCAACATAGACCCCACTAATGAACTGATTAAGTGTTATTTTTTTATAAAAAGAAGAGAGAAAATGCACAAAGGCAGGAAAGGAAAAGAAAGTAATAAAATAATAGGTCTTGTTAAATGTTCTTCAGATAATGAATTAATTCACAAAGTTTTTGCAGGGTGTGACAAAAAATGTTCAAGGTCAAGCTCCTGGGGCTAAGCCCCCCCCCCATCTCTCAATCCTAGTGACGTCCATGGGTCCAGGGTTTAGTTCAACATCTCCAGCCAGGAGAAGCATCAGCATGAGATTAAAAACACCAAGGAGCGGCCTACCTGTGAAGGCTTGTTCCTGTTCATCTTGGGGTGGCCTGGCATGGCCAAAGTCCAGTATTCTTGTGTACAGCATATGCTGACTCCATCTGGCTGGATACAGGGTTTGACTACTAATTTCTCTTGGACATGCTGAAGTCAACAGAAGATAGAGAATTATCCACACCACAGAGCAGGACGTTGATAGTACAATCCAGGGTCCTTTAAGCTTTTTAATTACTTTTTCAGCAAACACACAGGACCTGTCAGGCTGTGTGTCAGCACTTTGGCAGCCATGAATGAAGATTTTTTTAAAAATGCAAGCTTAGGCCTGGGACAATTACAAATTTTGCTGGATGATGTATTGTCCAAAAAATTCTCGAAAAACAATATTATTGTCGCCATTCTTGAGACCAAAATATGTCCAGAACCTGAACTTTGAAATAAATAAATAAATAAAACAAAAAATAATTACATATAAAAGGACTTTCACTCTCTGTTAGAAACTATTGCACCAAAAACAATAAAATAGACCCCGTCTCTCCAAAACAAATACAATGGCCTATCCAGTGTCCACAACCAAAACTGCACTTCAGTAATGATATTAAATAATAATAATAATAATAATAATAATAATAGAATTGTACTTTTCTTAACCTCATTATATTGAGGCTGGAAAAATTGAGTTCATTTTCATATATCATACGATTAACGAATTTAATGATTATGATCTAGGCCCTATACAAGCTGAATGTGATAAAAGCACAAAATTCTAAATTCTTTGAACCAAAGTGAAAAATACAGAAACATGAATAACGTGTTCCTGCTTACTGATTCATTTTTCATGTTTTTCATTCTTTCATAAAAGTTATGTGTTGTTTGGAATTTGTATTAAAGGGCTATTAAAGCATTAGCTTTGACTGCCTTAATACAAACACATCAGCATAAACAAATACTAGTTTAATCTAATCCTAAATAACATTAAATTAATACACTAGTTTGATGATTGTGTGTAGAACCACCATTTTCCTGTCTGCTTCACTAACCGGACATCTCTGGAGGGCTGTCAGCCATAGTATTTCCTCTTTTTGCTCTGACATATTCTGATGTTTGTCAACTCAACACCAGATTCCTAAAATCCAAACCAGGTCCAAATAACCGACCCGGTCTTCTTTACAAGCACCTCCTTCTCCACCAGCTCCACGCTTGAAGCAGCCACTGCTGTGTTTTCCTCCAAAGTAGAGTAGTGTCTGAAGTAGTGTCAGTGTGCCCCAAAGCAGCTGTGGCTACATCGTAGCTCATCACCATCAGTGTGTGTGAATGGGTGACTGATGCACTGTAGTGTAAAGCACTTTGGAGTCCTCTGACTCAGAAAGGTGCTATACAAGTGCGGTTTAGATGCAGCTTGACAACGTTCGTCAGCATGCACAATCAAAGTTGGCTGGTACTCTAAATCTCTACCGTTGGCTAGATTTATGTCATTTCTATCGTGTTCAATTCATGTCAGCCATTACTAGTCTACAGATGGTGGTTAATGAGTGTTGCTGCCCCGACTAGCCTGATGCTAAACTGTTCCTTAATCTTGATGTCTGGCCAGTTAGACTCCTGGACCTTCTTCCAGATGGTAGCAGGATAAACTGTCTGCATGACAGATGGCTGTGGTCCTTGATTATGCTGACAGCCTTACGTCAACACCGTGGAAGATAGATGTCTGATGACTAGGAGTCTTTTCCCAGTGATGCGCTTGCTGCCTTCACTACTTTCTGTATTGATCTCGGTTTGCAGAGCAACTCCCGTAGCAGACAGGAATGCCACCCATCGGCAGACCCTTGACCACTGCTTTCTAAAAGTTCAGGATCATGTTGGCATTAATATTTAGTGTCCTACACCTTTTGCATGGCTGTTTTACTCAAGTTAAATGAATAAAGTTGGGTTATCATGTTTCGTAACAGTTTCACGATCATTTGCAGGATTTTAACTTGTTGCAACTAAATGCAAACTTTGTTACAAGTGGGCTTTAAATCGACGAGAGCTTCTAAACTTTCCAAAACAATAAACCTTTACTGAAAAATCACTGTGAATAGTTTGTAGGAACTTCTAAAATGTTACTTAGAAATGTGTTTTCTAAGGTTTTAAATTGATTTGACCTGAATATGCTGAGTCTTGTTTATTCATTCATTCATGTAAGAACTCTCTTTTTCACTCGCAGGTAAATCCCCGCGGCTTGTCGAGCCGTGTGATGCTGGTAGTTTGTGGGATAAGGATGACCGAAGTTTGGCAGGATATTTGAAACCCTCAACCACAGATGGAGCCTGCAGCTCTTCAGACACCAGATTTCAAACGGTTGTTTCCCTTTGCTCCATCCCAAACCCCTCAGAACTAGTCAGTTCAGTCCAGAACGAGCCTCTGGCCTTCGACCGTACACGACTGGCGGTGGCTGCCGCTGCGTTCAGAGCACCATCTGTTCAGAGTTCACATAAAACACAAAAGCTGGCTCGGGTGCTGCGGTCTGGGCTTCCAAACCTTAATAACTCTTCATTACAACAAAATGTTTTATTACAAATCAGAAACACAGAGAACAGCGAAGAGGGCACAAGGAGTTCTGTTGATGGACGACAAAAGAACGAGTCAAACTGTGAAACGTCCAGGAATGAAACAACGGAGAAGGCCGGTCATGTTTTGGGACTTGATTGTTACTCATCTTCTGATGAGGAGCTCGTAACATCTTGTCCTGATATGAAGCAATGATGTAAAGTCTGGGACTGAATTACACGCAACTCTTTCCTGGTCCTGTGTGTTTATTTAACAAATGCAATGTCTCAATAATGTTATTTATTAAAATTACACTAATAGTAAAAGTAATATTTTGTTTAGCATTACTTGTGTAACCAGGTGACTTGGTGGTTGATTAGAGGGCCCCTAGCCTTGCCCCTGGTTAAACTTGGTTCTATATAAACATGGTCAGTAAATATTTTAGTGTAATTCTTTAGTAAAATTGCTACAAGTATGAAACTTTTTCACAGTTTAATAGAAAAGTTTTGCTGAAATCGACTTTTTTTTATAGCAAAATGATATTAAATTAGTAAAATTTCATCATAGAGATAAAACCATTCGTCCTACATTCATGCAGAATTATTTTATACTGAAATGAAGTTCATCAAATTTGCTTTCTCAGGAATTTAGTTTGTTTCCACACCATAAAGAGCCCCAGCAGGTAGAGAATCACCGTTTGATTATTAGTCATGACCACAACAACCTCTATTGTTCAATGAAAGAAATGATGGTGAGAAAGACTGAATGACAGAAAGAAGTACTTGCTGATTCAGCGATTCATTTCAGATACCTGATCTGGTTGAAGCAACTGGAGCAGCAGCTGTGAGCGGTCTGGTTAGACCCCAAAACCCCACCCTCCCACCTAACCCACTCACTGCTGCTGCTAATGCCGTTGCAGCGAGGGCCTCTTTCAGCGTGACTTCTGGGAAACAGACACATCAGCTTGTAGGGTGCCGGCAGTTTGTGAAGTTTATGGTAAAGTTTGACGTAATTGCCCTTTAAGTTGGGAGCTTTCTGCACACTGCTAGGTGGGTTTCCCTTTGTGTTAGCATCAACCTGGAGAAATGAAACCAAGACACTCGTGACACCCAAATTCCATTGGAAACAGGAGAGTCCCCATACAGACTCACTAATGCTTGCACAATGAGCACGTTGGTAATATCTATTAGTATTTCTACTAATATTTATGAGAATGACTTGACTTCAGATGTTGTGAAACTTATTCAATATGAATTTTCAACACAACAGAGTGGGACAGCACCGTAGCTGCTTCACCCCAGTCAAGAATTTGTTTTTGTGTGAATTTAGCGAGATGCCCTTTATCCAAGATCGGTCACTAATTTTAGTCTGATTATCTTCGTTAGATAATAGGCTGAAGCTGAAGGAAAGCCTCCCACCCACAAAGCTGCAGCTCAGATATTCTGTATCCATGGCAACAGAAGTCTAAAAGACCACAGTAGTGTGTGTGTTCAGCTTTCCGGTAAGCTTATCACTGAGGTATTGGTTAGAGTTCATTCTCACCTCTGTTGAAGGACGGCTCTGACTCTCGCTGCAAACTTTTCGAATGCAGCCAGCACGCAAGCCAGGGTGCAGACATGTTGCTTTTCATGTGGCAGCGGCGTCTCCCCACCAACAATTCTCTGTTCTATTGAAACTGCTGCATCACTGTTTACTAACCAAAAATAATCTGGTTTCATGATAAGTTATATGTTTGATTGGTTGGAATCTGGTTCATTTGAGGGTTTTCGTGGTTTATTCTTGAAATGAGAGAATTAAAAAAAAACTGAAAAGCTTGAAAGGCTGCCCTTTGTCACCGATTCTGATCATAACCTTTATGGACAGGATTTCTAGGTGCAGCCAAGGTGTGGACGGCATCCATTTTGGTGGCCTGATGATCAGGTCTCTGCATTTTGCAGATGATGTGGTCCTGTTGGCTTCATCAGAACGTGATCTTCAGCTTTCACTGGAGCTGTTCGCAGCCGAGTGTGAAGCAGCTGGGATGATAAACAGCTCCTCTAAATCTGAGACCACGGTCTTGAGTTGGGGTAGAATGCCTTCTCCAGGTCAGGGATGAGGTCCAGCCCCAAGTGGAGGAGATTCAGTATCTCGGGGTCTTGTTCACGAGTGAAGGAAAACTGGAGCGTGAGATCGATAGGCGGATTGGTGCTGCATCTGCAGTGATGCGGGCATTGTACCGGTCTGGCGTGGTGACGAGAGAGCTGAGTCGCAAGGCGAAGCTCTCCATTTACCGGTCGGTCTACGTTCCTACTAGTGTCAAAAAAATCGATACCTAGATATAAATCGATACTAAAAGTGGTATCTAAATTAGATATTCCATCCCTGTGGTATCGATATTATGGACTATTATACACAGCCTTCTTCAAGTACACCGACACGCACGACAGCCAGATGCCGTAAAGCAGCCTCCGCCTCCCAGACAAACAGAAGAAGACGCCGCATGGCTACGTTGCAATTTCCCACGTGAGTTGTCTCCGATCCAAGTTTTGTCTGCCAAATAAATAAACAAAAACATAAACAGCGAATTTGGGAGGCACTTCACAGCCCAACTTAATTAGCATACCAAGTCTGACACGTAGTTGTATATTCACGCTTATGTGCTTAATGGAAACTCCCGTTTATTGCAACCCGGACTTAATTTCTAGCATGCAGTACGTTTGTTTACTCACGCTGACAACTTTGGTGCTACTTGGATTCCCCGGGGTATTTAGATCCATCGGCGAATCGCCATCAGCGTATATCCATGTAACGGGTGCAGACGGGCACCCATGTGCAGCCTCGAAATAAGACATTATCTGCACCAAAACATCTTCATGTCGAAAGGTTTTGTTATGAATCATTATCATGAGTCCCCTGTTCGTTTGGAGCGGGTGTCGGATTTTTAGGCGTAAACAGACTAGCCGCGGCTAATCTAGCCGGCGCTTTTAATGACGTCACTGCCGTGCGCCAGTCTGTTTTTATTAAGATTAGATGTACCTTTGTCCTACTGTGGAGAAATTCGTTTTCTCCCTTTACTGACCAACAGAGTTGTTCAAAAGTACAGAACAAAATATATGGCAATACATCTTATGACAAAAATGCACCTTAAACAGAGTTTAAGCAGCAAAACATCACTGCAAATAGTGTATATATAGTGAGACAATTCATGATTTAAAGTGTTAACTTTCGCCAGTTTTTGTACGCACGTTTTAAAAAATGCTGATACTTGAAAGGTTGAAGCACTTTACACACTTAATTCTTAACATTTAATTTTTGCAATATAAATGGAGGAATGTTATTTTTTGAATAAACTTGTTCAATAAATTGGTGTTTTTAAATAGTATCGAAATCGAGTTTTTTGTCAAGTATCGAATCGAATTTGAAATTTTAGTATCGTGACAACCCTAGTTCCTACCCTCACCTATGGTCATGAGCTTTGGGTAGTGACCGAAAGAACGAGATCGCGGATACAAGCGGCCGAAATGAGTTTTCCCCGAAGAGTGGCTGGGCTCTCCCTTAGCGACAGGGTGAGAAGCTTGGTCGTCCAGGAGGGGCTCGGAGTAGACCCGCTGCTCCTCCACATTAAGAGTTGAGGTGGCTCGGGCATCTGGTCAGGATGCCTCCTGGACGCCTCCCTGGTGAGGTTTTCTGGGCACGTCCAACCGGGAGGAGACCTAAAGGTAGACCCAGGACACGGTGGAGGGACTACGTCTCTCACCTGGCTAGGGAACGCCTTGGGATTCCCCCGGAGGAGCTGGCCCAAGTGGCTGGGGAGAGGGAAGTCTGGGCCTCTTGCCTTAGGCTACTGCCCCCGCGACCCGACTCCGGATAAGCGGAAGAAAATGGATGGATGGAAAAGGTTGAAAATTTGAAAAGGAAAGAAAATGAAATATTCAGAAACAAAAGTATATTTCAGTATTTCAGTAGTAGTACCTGCTCAAGGGATGCTGCTCAGATTTTCTTTTCGTGGAACCTGAAGGTTTTTTTAAGTGACGAGAAAGTGGTTAATGAGGTCCAGGTAATCTAAAACCTCAAACTTCCTTCAGGTTCAGACTTGGCTCTTTTGCATCTTGCATAAAACAAAGTTCAAGTGGGGCTGAAAAACGTGCATAAAGCATGAGATGCATGAATTATAAACACATTAAATACTGCAAAGCCAACCAGAGCAGCTCAGCAGATGATTGTTTTACCAGTTTGCGCACGTTTAGGAAAGATGTTGTCTTCTAGATGTGGGAGGAGAACAGTGGGTGGTAATGTCTCAGTGGTGCTACAACATAAGTCCACACCTCTTCTACACAGAGCAAATGCTCACCCCGCTTGTGTCACAGGACCTGCACCATGAGCTGTGACCAGAGGTACCCGCTCCCTCAGGTGTTTCTGGTGGATGAAGGTGGAGGTTCGCACCATCCATCGCAGCCTCCCAACCTCATACCCTGCTGGTCATTCCCACCAGCAGTGGAGAGGATGAGGAGCAGGGAGAAGAGCCGGGGCTGCATGGGGATCAGCCCTGGACTGGCCATGGTCGTGCTGATGCTGTTCCTGCTTGCGTTTGCAGCTCTGGGGTTTGAAGGCTGGCAGATTCTGCAGATACAAAAAAAGATCAAAGACGTGCCCTGGAAAAAGGTAAGAGGTCAATGAAAGTCTAGAAATGAGAGAATTGAAAAGCTAAAGTGCAGGCCTCTGTAAAGAAAAAAGTATGCTGGAAAATCTAATATCTTATTTTTTGCACAGATAAAATATTCATTATCACCCTTTTCTTGTGTGGGGTAGAGCAGCAAAAGCAAGAAGGGATTTTTGCATAGAAAGGTGGTGACATGGAGGTGTAAGGTGGGAGAGTGGAACTATGGTTGGAAAGCTTGGGCATACCTGTAACGTTTAATAAGTCACTCGGTTTAGAACAAAATAACTACTTGAGAGTGGCTATGGCTGGGTTTCGCTCAGGCATTTAAAAATGCAAACCTCTGTCTTCACCGCTCCATTTGTGGTCGCCAGTCCATTCAGACAGGATATCCTCTGTTTCACTTGTGCTGTGAGAATGCTTTTAGATGCTTTTGGAACAAGCTGAAGCTCACAAGTGTGTGATGTGGTATTGAGATTTGTCTTTCATTTCACTTTAGGTTGAACCTGAACCTGCCACCGACTTTCATGCACCTTTGAAACAAATTGGTAGGTTCACACCATGAAACACTGCGTGCTGTGCACGAATCATTCAAAAAACATAGAAAAAGTTCAAATGTTGAATAAAGAATTTAAAAAGGAGCAGTTGTGACTAATCTGATGGTGATTTTAGGTCTCCATAAGCCTGAACTAAGCGGAGAAGACACAACGGACAGACCTGCAGCACATGTGATTGGTAAATATTCACTTTGAGTTCTCCTGATATTCTCTGATTGATCTTTACTGATGTCATGTTTTTCCTGCTGCAGGGCGCATCGGACCGATACCGGGAAAGACGCTGCGCTGGGAGTCGAGGACGGGCCAGGCGTTCGTCTCGGGGGGAGTGTCCTACAAGGTCGAAGATGGAGCCCTGCAGGTCAACGAGACTGGACTCTACCATATCTACTCCAGAGTGGAGCTGATCTTTAAGGGCTGCACCTCCACCTCCTCGTTTGATCACTCCATATTTGTAAGGAGGGCAGGACACCACTCACCTTTGACTCTGATGGAGGCCCACAGGGCGGGGTTCTGCCCTCAGACGGCGGGCCGGTCCTGGACAACAGAGAGCTACCTGGGCGCTACTCTGCACCTGAAGATTCATGATAAAGTTTATGTGAATGTTTCGCGCCCTGAATATCTCAGCCACACTCATTATGCCAACTTCTTTGGTCTTCATAAGATCTGAACAGTTTTGAGTGTTTGTGAGGCGGACTGACCTGAGCCAGGTGTAAAACGTACCAGAAACTTCACCCAAATGATGAACTGAATGTGTTTACACACACACACACACACACAGACACACACACACCTTTTTATATATGTGTATTATTATTATTATTATTATCAATAACTCATTTGGATATCTCTTCATTGTCTTAACTTTGTTGGCTCTGCGATGTATAAACCCTGAGGACATCTTGAGCATTTCCTTGATTGACATCCTAAATAATGAGAATTGTGCACATTGAAAAAGTAATTAAACTGTATTTTCACTCACGTGTAGACACCAGTATTGTTCTTTTTCTTGATGACTCAGGAGTCGGTTAACACTAAGGTGCTGCTAAAGTTGTAGCATTGTTTTAAATATTTATTTGTTGAGGGACTGACACCGTGTCTGAATATGTGCCTCTAAACCAGAAGCTGTGCTCTAATATGATTGTTAATAAAGCAAATAAAGTTTATGCGTGTTGCAACAAGAGATTTCTATGTGCAATCAGAATGTTTTAGATGCTTGAATAGATTGTGTTATGTGAACACCCACATTTAGATTTAGGTATGAGTGCTAGAAACTATCTAGGCAGAGACTGACCCAAACTAGCTCCTGAAGGTGATCTTCAAGTCCACTTGGGTGCAGAGGAGGGCTGCACAAACCTCAGACACAACCCTCAAGAGTTTATATTCTTGTGACAATTCATGAACCTGTAAAGCAACCAGAGTTGGATTAAAAAAAAAGAATGCAAGCTTTGGTTTCAGTTTAACGCTCGTTGCTGCATTCGTTTTTAGTGCACCACAAAGTCAGCAGAGTGAGAAGATGTTCATGATGGGCATGCAGAGGGGACGAAACAACTCTGATGTGCATTTCCTTCCTGTGTGAACGTTTTGAGGGTCTTGCATGCCTGCAGGTGTTTTTTTGTGAAAGAGTTCATGTTTCTTTTAATCCATGTGGTTAGCGTCTGTGCTTCTTAAGAAGTTTTGGTTTCATCACCTGTTGAACAATAAGGAATAACCGGTCCTTTAAAATGTCAAAATAATATCAGAATATTTCAGTTTGGACTTTCTTTCTTTGGTAAATAACTTACAACTTGTGGGAATTTGACAAGAAACACCGGTTATTCTGGTGCAACGAGGAGTTTTCATTACTCCTCAAAAACAAACTCTTAGAAATCTGTTCTGTGTGAACTTGCATAAACCTCATTAGGTTTTTACCTCCTGAGTTGCTGGTTATAAAAGTTAAAACCACACCTGAGAATGTTCAGCTTTCTACTCAGACAAGTCAACATGGACCTCTCTGTTTATCAAACCCACTTCTGAAAAAAGTCCGCGTCAACAGCTGTAAAAACACGTCTTCATTTCACTTTTGACATTTGACACTTTCCCACTGATCTTTTTTTTTTTTTGTCTTTTTCAAAAAGGCTAAATGATTATTCCAAATCTCACCAAACATTTATCACATTTGAGGCATGTTTGTGTGTAACATTTAAATACTCTGATTGCCAAACAGATAGATTAAATCAAGAGCAGAATACAGGCTCTCACAGGAAATTATATTAGCTGCACACATATAAACCACAGTATGGGATTAATTTTGTAGATGAGAAGCAAATGCATCTGCTAAAATGTGAAACTATTTGTTTTTCTTCTCCAAATCTGGAGTGGGCTGCATGGTGGTAGAGTTGGTAGAACTGTTGCTTTGCAGCAAGAAGGTCTCAGGTTTGAATTCTAGCTGCAGCATTCTGCGTGGAGTTAGCATGTTCTCATGCATGCATGACTTTGTGAAAGGCTCACCGGTTTCTTCCCACTGACCAGAAACATTAGGTTAACTGGCAACCCTAAATTGCACTACTTAAGTTAGAGTCGTAAAAATGGGGTGCTACGCTCTTATTTTTTCCATCTTTGCTGCCATCAAGCAGCTAGTTTCGCATGCCCACTTGGAAACAGCAGTCCATGCTTTTATTACTTCACTCTTGGACTACTGCAACTCCCTTTGTTCAGGAGTTAGCCAGGCTGAACTTGCCTACAGACAGCTAATAGGTCCTGCCTGGAGCTGTTGCAATCAACATGGCTCTACACTTTCTCCTGCAGCATCTGGACTCCCCGGGTACCTGCGCCAGGATCCTGTTTGCGGACTTCAGCTCTGCCTTCAACACAATCCTCCCAGATCTCCTCCCTGTCAAACTGTCCCTGATGAACGTGCCTGACCCAATCTGAATGTGGATCTCTGACTTCCTGATGGACAGGAAGCAGCAAGTGAGGCTGGGAAAAAGGCCTCGGGCCTGCGAACAATCAGCACCGATTCCCCTCAGGACTGTGTTCTTTCCCCTCTGCTCTTCTCCCTGTGCACCAACGGCTACACCTCCAACCATGAGTCTGTCAAGCTTACCAAGTTTGCAGAATACACCACCGTCATCAGACTCATCTCTGATGGGGATGAGTCTGTCTACAGAACGGCTGGTGTCCTGGTGCAGACACAACAACCTGGTGCTAAACACCCAGAAGACAGTGGAGGTTGTTATGAACTTTAGGAAACACATAGCCCCACTCCCTCTCATAACCCTGTCTGACACTCCCATTATGATGGTGGACTCATGTCGCTTCCTGGGCACCACCATCAACCAGGACCTCAAGTGGGAGCCCACCATCACCTCCATCATAAAAAAGGCCCAGCAGAGGATGTACTTCCTGAGGCAGCTGAAAAAAATCCTACTTATCACTACAGTTGATGAGGCCGCGCTACACCACAATCATCTAAGTCTATCCTCACATCTTCAATCACCGTGTGGTACGCCGGAGCCACCATCAGGGACTTGAAAAGACAGCAGAGTGTTGTGCTCTGCTGAGAAGGTCAATGGCTGAAAACTCCCCTCCATACAGGACCTGTACACCTCCAGAACATTGAGGCGTGTTGGTCGGATCACAGCTGACACGTCTCACCCTGGACACAGTCTCTTTGACTCGCTCCCATCTGGCAGGAAGCTCCAATCCGTTCGGACCAGAACCTCTCGCCACAAAAACAGTTTCTTCCTGTCTGCGGTCAGACTCATGAACGACAATCATAGAACTGCCCACTCCAACTGCATTGTTTCAGTCACATGACCCTGTGTTGTGTTTACACCTGAACTGACCCGCTCTGACCGGTACCTACACTGACTTGTACAGCTGCTTCTCTAATTATAGATTCCTTATCTTACTTTCATTTCGTTGTGTTTTTTCTCAGTTCTAATTTTGCTTATCATTTATTTTTTTCTTGCACCAAGTATCGCAGCAATTTTCTAATGTTGTGATTCTCACACACATGGCAATAAAACCCTTCTGATTCTGCCTCATGTGGGGGAGTTTAAGCATCTCGAGGCCTTGAGGGAAATGTGAGCACGAGATCAACAGGCGGAGTGGTGCTGTGGGTGTTGTTCTGGTCTGTTGTGGTGAAGAGAGAGTTGAGCCGGAAGGTGAAGCTCTTGATTTACCAGTCGATCTACTTTGATACCCTCACCTATGGTTGTGACCTTTGGATCATGACCATCGACAAATATACTGGACAAATAATGTCCATAGGTTCAAATTACAAGTTTTTGATTTTAAATGGGAGGTTCCCAACACCGCTGTTTTGACCGTGTCACGTGTCTCGTTACGCCCAGACGATCAAAAAATGGGAAAAGAGCTGGAACTGAGGGTGGGGCTGTTACGGTTGGAGCAGGGTTGCTACACATTAACCTATGTAGCTACTAGCTAACTTAGCTAAGCTAAGAAGGGGCTCGGGGAGAGCCCACCCGCACGGCCGACTGCGAGGCTGTATTCATGCTGGTCACCTGTGGAGCTCTAATATGGACCGGGACTGTTAAACTACAAGCAGAACCTCAGACTGCTACAACTGTAGCCAGGCGCTGTGGCCTTTTACAGAACCAGAATCAACTTTACTGTCAATGCCCCAACGTCCTTAAGTATAGAAAATTGTCTCTGCAGTACACCCTAACCAAGGTTATACACACAAACATGTAGAGCAAAATCAGATACAGGCAGATAACGAGAGCAGCCATCAAGGCCCTCTGGGAACGTCAACTCGGTTATCGGCGCTAAGTTGATGCAGAGCCTGGAGCCACGTTGCAGTACACCAGAACCGTCGACAACGGCAGATTAGCCTGATAGCCTTCTTCATTAACATCCAAATACGAACACAAACACACAGAGGACACAACTAACGTTCAGAGTCGAAACATCTATTAAAGTGAGGCTGAGGCCATTTCCTGGAGCTAGCTCTGAAGTCACATGGCTCTGATGCTCATTAATTATTCCGAATTTTAAGCATTAAAATTCACTTAAACAGAAAATTTATACAAAAAAAATTCACTCCATCAAAGTTGCCATCTATGTAATGTAAACTAGATCTGTTAAACCTAAAATGGTGTTTTGAACCAGACTGTAAACATGTTTATTTTCTGCTGTGGAATTGGCATTCTTAGCATCGGATTCAATAAGGATTTGCTCACTTCTGGTGCCAGAACCTAGCAGATGAGGGTGGCTTCAGGTCTGAGAGCCTAGGGTTTACCCTTGGTCGTGACTGAAAGAACGAGATCATGAATACAAGCGGCCAAAATGAATTTTCTCTGCAGGGTGGCTGGGCTCGCCCTTAGATAGGGTGAAAAGCTCGGTCATCCAGAAGGGGCCTGGAGTAGATTCACTGCTCCTCCACATTGAGAGGAGCCAGTTGAGGTGGCTTGGGCCTCTAGTTAGGATGCCTCATGAACGCCTCCCTGGTGAGGTTTTCTGAACACGTCCAACAAGAAAACCTAAAGGAAGACCCAGGATACGGTGGAGGGACTTTGCCTCTCGGGTAGCCAGTTAACACTTTGGGATTTTCCTGGACACGCTGGTCCAAGTGGCTGGGGAGAGGGAAGTCTGGGCCTCTCTGTTTAGGCTGTTGCCCCTGCTACCCAATCGAATGAATGGATAGATGAAAATGTAAGTATTCAAGTATTAATCTGGCTGTTACAGTTGGACTTATAATTGCAGTCAGAATTTTACATCCTGGGTACAAATGTCATCAGTTAGGTGCTTTCAAAGAACTGGATGCATAACTTGATGAGCGAAAGACTTCTTAACAATTCTTGTTGGAATCATGATTGACTTTAATCATTAGAATGTTCAAGAAAATGCTGGTGAAGGTTCTCAGTCGTCCAGCTCATAGTAATCCCGAGGGGTTCAAATGAAGGCAACTGGACTTCTTTGGTTCCTTGAAGACTTTTCACTTCTAATGTGATTAGCTTTGTCAATTCTGATGGAATGTGGGAGAATCAAGTTTATAAACTGTAGCTGTCTGTAGCCTCACTAGCTACTTATGAATACCCCTTGTCCCTACACACAGCTTGTGTTCTGCATGTAGGAAGGGAAGGCGCTGAGTCAGGCAAGACAATAATCAAGCTTTTTGATCTCTATGACACAAAAGTAAATGTTTTAATGACCAACGGTGGCGCTTTCACACCTACAAACGTGATACTAACTGTTAAACATAGTGGTGGAAGCATTATGCTGTAGTAATGGTGCATTATACAAAGTGAATGAAATAAGTGAACTACATCTATAGGTTTTAACTTCACAGAAAAGCTAAATCAGTGTTGCCCCATCCCCTTGACCTCCCATGCTTTAGTTCAGTGGTCCTCAACAGGCGGCTCGCAGGCCATGTGCGGCCTCTTTGTGGCCCCGAACCCCGTGCGCACACACAGGCAACCAAAAAGCTAACCACTAACAGTGTTGGAAGTAACGCAGTACAAAAGTAATTAATTACTGTAATGCATTGCTTTTTGCTGTAATGTGGTAATGTAAGGCATTACAGGGAAAGAAAATGGTAATATTTACTCGGTACAATTGTCAGTAACGCGGTAATTACAATGCATTTTTAAACCCAGAATCAAGATGCGTTTATTAAAAATTCAAATTGCGGGATACCCGAAAAAAGTTCCAGTATCTGCATATATTACGTCATTTATGGACTCAGCTTTGCGGGCAGAGAGGACGCCGCGGTAACGGCTCAAATACTCCAGCTGCATCCTACGCGCGGCCGCTGTAACATTCACAAAATCGCTCCACTAAAACAAAATAATTCACCTGCGATCGTTCATATCAGTGCATGTTCTCTGGTATTCTGTACTTTTCTGACGTGCTTTGCCTCAGCTGAGTTAATCTGGGCTCCGGTGATTTCAACTCATTGCTGCTGGAGCGCCGCACATGTGAAGATCCCTTTGGATGATTAGTTAGAAAGTAGGAAATCTAGGAAACAGGTTTTCTGGAAGACGGAGAAAACATGCAGCATGCAGGAAGGTTAGAGAGAGAAAGGGCAGGAAATTATTCAAATAAAATCAAGAAAACAAAACAAAGTGCTTGAAAAGAAAAAATGTAGGTAGATTTATCCCCAATACTCATTTTTACCATTGAAAAGCAATAATATAAGCATTTAATATTTATACATGTAATAGAATAGATCACACCAGAAGTCAGTCCCACATCCAGGGCCGCATCAAGGCATTTGGGGACCAAGGCAAATAGGCTTGGAGCCCCCACCACCTCACTCGCCGCTCAGTTAATCTAAGATGATAACGTGCTGAGAGTACAGTTTGTGGTTGCATTTATTACATAAACAATCCTTCTAAAGAACTGTTTTTAACAGCAATCCTAGCTCAGACACCACATGACACCAGATGTGTCATGAGTTCACCAGGCATCAGATTACCAAACTCATACTGAAGTTGTCTTGTTGAACGTAACTTAGAGTAATGCAAAAGTAGTGTAATGCCTTACATTTTAAAACCAGTAATATTGTAATGTAATGAATTACTTTAAAATGAGGGTAACAAGTAATAAATAATGCATTACAGTTTTGAAGTAACTTGCCCAACACTGACCACTAGCCGCTAGCTGAATGGTTCAAAAGTTTTGTGGGTGAGCGTTAGGGAAAGACTGGGACAATAGTTCATTCCAGGTGTGTGTGTGTGTGTGTGTGTGTGTGTGTGTGTGTGTGTGTGTGTGTGTGTGTGTGTGTGTGTGTGTGTGTGTGTGTGAGAGAGAGAGAGAGAAAGAGAGACAGAGAGAGAGAGAGAGAGAGAGAGAGAGAGAGAGAGAGAGAGAGAGAGAGAGAGAGACAGAGAGAGAGAGAGAGAGAGAGAGAGAGAGAGAGAGAGAGAGAGAGACAGAGAGAGAGAGAGAGAGAGAGAGAGAGAGAGAGAGAGAGAGAGAGACAGAGAGAGAGAGAGAGAGAGAGAGCTCCTGATACACAGTTTACCACGGCTGGCATGTTGCAAAAGCTGCTTTATTGGGTTATGTTAGGAAATGCTTGTACGTCACGCAGGTGGAAGCAGGATTTCATCAAATCCAATTACAAAAATAGCTTATATTTGGGGAAAAAAATTACATTTCAGTAGTACCAATATTTTATCATATACTGTTACTATTGTTGCTCTGGATGGTGTACAAAAACATAAAACTATTACATTTGTTATTTGTTGATTTTGCTTCAAAGCTGAGTAATTACCAAAAAACGTACAACTTTCAACTAATCACCAATGTTATCGTGAAAACTGGTCCAACATTCAGCCAGGAAAAGGAAATTACTCATCAGTTCTCATCAGTCTGAATAACATGTCATAGGAAACCTTTCAGATTCAGTGCTAGATTGGTCTACGAGCAGTTACTCAACAGAGAAAATAAATGGCTGAGTAACATCTTCTGTGGTGATCACCAGAGTGATATGTGTGTTGTGTCATCACCCTAATGGTTCATTTGAGGGTTTCTGATGGAAACTCTTGGGGCAGCACTTCGAGTAAAACTTCATTTCTCAACAATACAACAGAGCTCAGTTGTCTTAGTTTTGGGGTTAGATGTTATCATGATTTTCTGTTGCCAGTATGCCACTTTTTGTGGCATAGTTATTCATTCTAGAGCATCATTCTTGCCATAAATCCTACATTTCTTCACATGCCCCTAGTTTTCCATTTCAACACCGTATTCATATTCTCAGTTAGCTCATCCATTTCACTCACCTCTCCCAGTGCTGTGAAAATGCAGTTGTCCCCTAAACAGCCTTAGTGGCAAAACTTAAATCATTACCCAGCTGTATACCCAGGGGGGCTGCCAGAGATTTTGGGCCTCATGAAAAAATATCAAGTTGGGCCCCCTGGGGGCTCGTCAGGAAACTGCTTTGCCTCTGAATCATTTGGCATGTCCTGATCTTCATGTCTCTTGGCTAAATTTCTTACAATACTCTCCATTTCATTATCATTTAAATTTGGTGGCCACAAACCTGGGTCATTGGACTCAAACACTGCTTTGGTGGAATCCCTATCACATTTATTCAGCTGACTTTGGGTCTCTCCATCTTCTGAGCTGTCACACTTTCTCCCTTCTTCCTTCACTTCCACTCTTTGTCCTGACCAAACCTGACATTGGGAGGGTCCAGGCTCTGTACATAATG
This sequence comes from Nothobranchius furzeri, assembly GCF_043380555.1. NCBI lineage: Eukaryota > Metazoa > Chordata > Actinopteri > Cyprinodontiformes > Nothobranchiidae > Nothobranchius > Nothobranchius furzeri. The sequence continues at coordinate 47,066,190 of NC_091748.1, forward strand.
AAATTGATATATGTGTTACAATATAGGCTATCATTTGTGACAAAATCTTTATCCAAGTTACAACAGTCTTTAAAATTAATGCACAACAGGGAAAATGCAGCACAGACTCCTGCAGGATATTAGCTGTAGTTCTCCATCATCAATACTAGATTTCATATTTTCTTGTGTTCAGTGTTATATTAAGTTTATTTATTACAATTATTAATAGCTTTTGTTTCATTTTTGCTCTCTGATGAACTATTTGGAAATGACTGATTTTTGGTTTGTGTCCTAAAAGCTACATAAACAAATAATATCTTGTAAAACCTCCCATAATTCAGTCAGATTCAAAAGATTTCATTTCAAGGTATTTAGTAGATGAAGAGGGTCTTTTTCTTGTATGGTGCCTTCAAAAAGGTGCTTCACAGTAATAATCTCACAGTAATTTATGTTACATTAACAGACTAAATAACAATGCTTCAACCTGCCCAGCATCATAAACCATCTATACATTTTTACTGATTAATATATATAATTATCATTATGTGGAAAAACAATGTGTTTATCACCAAAAATAGCCTTTTTATATTCCTTTGTAATTGTACTGATAGAGAAGAGAGCCTTAAGTGATTCCCACAGACCCCCTTAAATGAAGCTGCTAGCTAACATGCTACATTGCTCACCTTCTTGAGGTTCATTGGGTTGTGAGGGGACACCTGCTGACATATCAGCAGCTGCTGATTCTGCTAGGGACAAGGACAACAACCCATTTACCATAATTAGATGAAACGTAGTTCCTCTCACTGTGGATATCAGAGCTAGCCAACAGGTTGAATTTAACCACTCAACCAAACCCACCTTTCTTTGAAAACAACTGTGTGACATACTGACGCCCTCTCTTCTGCCTGTCCTCTTTCAACCTTAAAGGTTGGTTTATGCTTGACGCGTCCGCGAGGTCCGCACGGTTCCGCGCGGAAAAGTTGCGTCATTTTGCGTCATTTTAACAACCACACCCCTCCACCGCGCCTCCGCACGGCCCAAAATTTGCGCACCGCGCACCTAGGAAATTTTCTAACCACGCGGACGGTCGGACGCGGAAAAGCATGGCGGACCGGCAAGAACTAGTATGGCAGAGGTTCGTAAATACAGACATTTGTATGATTCAGCTCTCAAAGATCACCATGATCAACATGTTGTTAATAATTCTTGGAGAGAAATAGCTCGCACTGTCGGAAAAGACGAGGACGCTATTAAAAATGCTGGAATGCCATGTTGTAAACAGTAATTTCTACTTCTACTATGGTGTAGTGTTGGATGCATGCCGTACAGCTCCATGCTGCCCCGTTCAGTTTGGGAGAATATTGGCTCACCGCAGACAAGCCGCATGAACCATAAACGCTGCAAGTTGTGAAGTGCGTTCCATCCGTGAGCCGCATCACCAAGCTTAAAGTGAATGCGTCAAGCATAAACCAAGTTTTAAGTGATTCCCACAGACCCCCTTAAATGAGGCTGCTAGCTAACATGCTACATTGCTCACCTTCTTGAGGTTCACTGGGTTGTGAGGGGACACCTGCTGACATATCATCAGCTGCTGATTCTGGTAGGGACAAGGACAACAACCCATTTACCATAATTAGATGAAACGTAGTTCCTCTCACTGTGGATATCAGAGCTAGCAAACAGGTTGAATTTAACCACTCACTAACCAAACCCACCTTTCTTTGAGAACAACTGTGTGACATACTGACGCCCTCTCTTCTGCCTGTCCTCTTTCTCCTTTCTTTCTTTCCTTTTCTGTGACCCAGACTTAGTTTTTGCAGACATATTTTTACTGCAGCCTTGAGTACTCTGCTGTCTGAGTGACTGCTACGCGCCGCTCGGCCAAGTGGACTGTACCATTTTATGCCGTTAGGAGGGGGAGGGTTTCAAATTAGTTAGTCAAAATAAAGTAGGGACCTCTGAATAAATATACATTTCATGAAGACTAAAAGATTGTTTGTTTAATGTCTTAAATGAGAAAAAATACTGCAAAGTAAAGTACTTGTGATTTTTAAACTTTTTTTTATTCAACTTTGAAATTTTTTTGGGCCCCTGACAGCTGTGGGCCCTTGGAATCTTCCTAATCTTTCACCGCTTTATGGCGCCCCTGTGTATACCCAACATGTGATTGAGATAAAGGTGACAAAATACTAAATTGACAGTCACCTTGAGGTTTTTTTATTTTAATTTTAAACAAAGCTAAATTAATGTTCACATATTTCATGAGCAAGACGGGACTGACTGTGATGGACCAGAAATGACAAATGTGTTGCATTTATATTATTTATTCAGTAATGATAATCTTGTCTTTCACCATGGTGGATGTGCATCACTGACCTCCATAGTGGCACGGCAAAGCAGTTTTATTTATATAGCGCATTTCATATACAGAGGCAATTTAATGTGCATTCCAATAGCAAGTAAAGGTAGAACATTAAAATCAACAAAACAGAAAATACAATTTTTAATCTAAAAAGAAACAAAGTTAAAGGGTGAGAAAATACATTGCAGAATATGCAGAGCCGGATTAAATAAATGAACTACACTAGGCAGGCTGCATTATTTTGCCTCCCCCCCCCAGTCGATGTTATTTAATGAACTGAAATCTGAAACTTACCAAAGTTACTAATAAAAGTTCATTCACATTTTACATAGCCTAGTTTTTGGTTACAAATTGGTTGTTTGTATGCCAGAATAAGTCATGTGTTGTATGTTAAATATTCTATCAGACTTTTTTTGTTATTAATAATTTATATCTCATTACACAGCTGTATTAAATGATAATAAATTATCCTCATCTTATCTATTGGGAGTGTCAATGTTAAGGCAGTAGTACCAGTAAATAACCACTAGGTGTCATTAAACTATGTAAACAGAGCAAATATATTTATCTTATTTGCTCTGTTTACATTTAACCAGTAGCTAGCTGTCAATTTTTATTGGGGGACAATGGGGGGGTCCTGGTCATTTCAAGGAGGTTCTCAAGAAAACAAAAAATGCAGTGGACAGCTAGTAACTGCATATTACTGCTACTAAACAGCAAAATACTACAACTACTTTGTTTTTAATTAATTAGTCAATTGCAGTGTGCAAATAATATCCTTTAATTGCCATAGCCACACCCCCATGACACAAAACACCCATGACAGAACACATATTTACAAAATAGTATCTACTCTCATACTCTCACCACTTCTGCCCAGTTTCCCCCTCCTGTCTTCTTCTCTGCTCCTCTACTCTCCTGTCTCATCCTGTCTTCTTCTCTGCTCCTCTACTCTCCAGTGTCCTCCTGTCATCTTCTCTGCTCCTCTTAAGTCTCCATTCTCCACTTGTCTTCTCTCCATTCTCCACAGCTGTGATTTACTGCAACATATGAGTTTATAGTACACAAGAATAGGTTAGTATTTATGCTAACAACAGCAACACAATAGAAAGAGATTCACTTTTCTCACATTACTGACCGCTCTTTTGTCCAGTCTCCTCCAGTCATCTTCTCTGCTTCTCTACTCTCCAGTCTCCTCCTGTCTTCTTCTCTGCTCCTCTACTCTCCAGCCTCCTCCTGTCATCTTCTCTGCTCCTCTACTCTCCAGTGTCCTCCTGTCTTCTTCTCTGCTCCTCTACTCTCCAGTGTCCTCCTGTCTTCTTCTCTGCTCCTCTACTCTCCAGTGTCCTCCTGTCTTCTTCTCTGCTCCTCTACTCTCCAGCCTCCTCCTGTCATCTTCTCTGCTCCTCTACTCTCCAGTCTCCTCCTGTCATCTTCTCTGCTCCTCTACTCTCCAGTCTCCTCCTGTCATCTTCTCTGCTCCTCTACTCTCCAGCCTCCTCCTGTCATCTTCTCTGCTCCTCTACTCTCCAGTCTCCTCCTGTCTTCTTCTCTGCTCCTCTACTCTCTAGTGTCCTCCAGTCTTCTTCTCTGCTCCTCTTCTCTCCAGTCTCCTCCTGTCTTCTTCTCTGCTCCTCTACTCTCCAGTCTCCTCCTGTCATCTTCTCTGCTCCTCTTTTCTCCAGCCTCCTCCTGTCATCTTCTCTGCTCCTCTACTCTCCAGTCTCCTCCTGTCATCTTCTCTGCTCCTCTACTCTCTAGTGTCCTCCAGTCTTCTTCTCTGCTCCTCTTCTCTCCAGCCTCCTCCTGTCTTCTTCTCTGCTCCTCTACTCTCCAGTCTCCTCCTGTCATCTTCTCTGCTCCTCTTTTCTCCAGCCTCCTCCTGTCATCTTCTCTGCTCCTCTTTTCTCCAGCCTCCTCCTGTCTTCTTCTCTGCTCCTCTACTCTCCTGTCTCATCCTGTCTCCTTCTCTGCTCCTCTACTCACCAGTGTCCTCCTGTCATCTTCTCTGCTCCTCTTAAGTCTCCATTCTCCACTTGTCTTCCCTCCATTCTCCACAGCTGTGATTTACTGCAACATATGAGTTTATAGTACACAAGAATAGGTTAGTATTTATGCTAACAACAGCAACACAATAGAAAGAGATTCACTTTTCTCACATTACTGACCGCTCTTTTGTCCAGTCTCCTCCAGTCATCTTCTCTGCTCCTCTACTCTCCAGTCTCCTCCTGTCTTCTTCTCTGCTCCTCTACTCTCCAGTGTCCTCCAGTCTTCTTCTCTGCTCCTCTACTCTCCAGTCTCCTCCTGTCTTCTTCTCTGCTCCTCTACTCTCCAGTGTCCTCGTGTCTTCTTCTCTGCTTCTCTACTCTCCAGTGTCCTCCTGTCTTCTTCTCTGCTCCTCTTTTCTCCAGCCTCCTCCTGTCATCTTCTCTGCTCCTCTACTCTCCAGTCTCCTCCTGTCATCTTCTCTGCTCCTCTACTCTCCAGTCTCCTCCTGTCATCTTCTCTGCTCCTCTACTCTCCAGTCTCCTCCTGTCATCTTCTCTGCTCCTCTACTCTCCAGTGTCCTCCAGTCTTCTTCTCTGCTCCTCTTCTCTCCAGTCTCCTCCTGTCATCTTCTCTGCTCCTCTTTTCTCCAGCCTCCTCCTGTCATCTTCTCTGCTCCTCTACTCTCCAGTCTCCTCCTGTCTTCTTCTCTGCTCCTCTACTCTCCAGTCTCCTCCTGTCTTCTTCTCTGCTCCTCTACTCTCCAGTCTCCTCCTGTCATCTTCTCTGCTCCTCTTAAGTCTCCATTCTCCACTTGTCTTCTCTCCATTCTCCACTTGTCTTCTCTCCATTCTCCACAGCTGTGATTTACTGCAACATATGAGTTTATAGTACACAAGAATAGGTTAGTATTTATGCTAACAACAGCAACACAATAGAAAGAGATTCACTTTTCTCACATTACTGACCGCTCTTTTGTCCAGTCTCCTCCTGTCTTCTTCTCTGCTCCTCTACTCTCCAGTCTCCTCCTGTCTTCTTCTCTGCTCCTCTACTCTCCAGTGTCCTCCTGTCTTCTTCTCTGCTCCTCTACTCTCCAGTCTCCTCCTGTCTTCTTCTCTGCTCCTCTACTCTCCAGTGTCCTCCAGTCTTCTTCTCTGCTCCTCTACTCTCCAGTGTCCTCCTGTCTTCTTCTCTGCTCCTCTACTCTCCAGTGTCCTCCTGTCTTCTTCTCTGCTTCTCTACTCTCCAGTGTCCTCCTGTCTTCTTCTCTGCTCCTCTTTTCTCCAGCCTCCTCCTGTCATCTTCTCTGCTCCTCTACTCTCCAGTCTCCTCCTGTCATCTTCTCTGCTCCTCTACTCTCTAGTGTCCTCCAGTCTTCTTCTCTGCTCCTCTTCTCTCCAGTCTCCTCCTGTCTTCTTCTCTGCTCCTCTACTCTCCAGTGTCCTCCAGTCTTCTTCTCTGCTCCTCTACTCTCCAGCCTCCTCCTGTCATCTTCTCTGCTCCTCTTTTCTCCAGCCTCCTCCTGTCATCTTCTCTGCTCCTCTACTCTCCAGTCTCCTCCTGTCTTCTTCTCTGCTCCTCTACTCTCCAGTGTCCTCCAGTCTTCCTCTCTGCTCCTCTACTCTCCAGTCTCCTCCTGTCTTCTTCTCTGCTCCTCTACTCTCCAGTGTCCTCCAGTCTTCTTCTCTGCTCCTCTTCTCTCCAGTCTCCTCCTGTCATCTTCTCTGCTTCTCTACTCTCCAGTCTCCTCCTGTCATCTTCTCTGCTCCTCTACTCTCCAGCCTCCTCCTGTCATCTTCTCTGCTCCTCTACTCTCCAGTGTCCTCCAGTCTTCCTCTCTGCTCCTCTACTCTCCAGTCTCCTCCTGTCTTCTTCTCTGCTCCTCTACTCTCCAGTGTCCTCCAGTCTTCTTCTCTGCTCCTCTTCTCTCCAGTCTCCTCCTGTCATCTTCTCTGCTCCTCTTTTCTCCAGCCTCCTCCTGTCATCTTCTCTGCTCCTCTACTCTCCAGTCTCCTCCTGTCATCTTCTCTGCTCCTCTACTCTCCAGTCTCCTCCTGTCTTCTTCTCTGCTCCTCTACTCTCCAGCCTCCTCCTGTCTTCTTCTCTGCTCCTCTACTCTCCAGTGTCCTCCTGTCTTCTTCTCTGCTCCTCTTCTCTCCAGTCTCCTCCTGTCTTCTTCTCTGCTCCTCTACTCTCCAGTGTCCTCCTGTCTTCTTCTCTGCTCCTCTACTCTCCAGTCTCCTCTTGTCATCTTCTCTGCTCCTCTACTCTCCAGTGTCCTCCTGTCTTCTTCTCTGCTCCTCTACTCTCCAGTGTCCTCCTGTCTTCTTCTCTGCTCCTCTACTCTCCAGTCTCCTCCTGTCATCTTCTCTGCTCCTCTACTCTCCAGTCTCCTCCTGTCATCTTCTCTGCTCCTCTACTCTCCAGTGTCCTCCAGTCTTCTTCTCTGCTCCTCTTCTCTCCAGTCTCCTCCTGTCTTCTTCTCTGCTCCTCTACTCTCCAGTCTCCTCCTGTCATCTTCTCTGCTCCTCTACTCTCCAGTGTCCTCCTGTCTTCTTCTCTGCTCCTCTACTCTCCAGTGTCCTCCTGTCATCTTCTCTGCTCCTCTACTCTCCAGTCTCCTCCTGTCTTCTTCTCTGCTCCTCTACTCTCCAGTCTCCTCCTGTCATCTTCTCTGCTCCTCTACTCTCCAGTCTCCTCCTGTCTTCTTCTCTGCTCCTCTACTCTCCAGTCTCCTCCTGTCATCTTCTCTGCTCCTCTACTCTCCAGTGTCCTCCTGTCTTCTTCTCTGCTCCTCTACTCTCCAGTGTCCTCCAGTCTTCTTCTCTGCTCCTCTTAAGTCTCCATTCTCCACTTGTCTTCTCTCCATTCTCCACAGCTGTGATTTACTGCAACATATGAACAGCAGAAATATGTCTCGACGGCATAATCATAATCTTGTGCTGAAATAATAAAATGTATACAAAAGACAGCTGTTTCAGATATGAATAAACTTGGTTTGTTTCTCATATTTCATTTAATTATAGTAGAACGTATAGCCCAATATTATACATTTAATTTATACTGTATGCATCTTACATTTGATTTTCATATTCACTTTACTTATTCAAAAAAAAATTACATTTACAGATGCTTTCTCCTTAGTTTTGATGTGGTGAAGTCCTCGATGATGTCTTGAAAATCCAGTGCAGTTGTGAATCCATTTTCAATTGCTAACAGAGCAAAGGCATTCAGTTTTTTTCCTGTGACTGTTGCTCTCCGATGTGTTTTTACTCGTTTCAACACAGAAAATGATCTTTCTCCTGAACAGTTTGCAATCGGTAATGTCAGATACATGCGAAGGCAAATGTCCACATTAGGAAAAGCATCCCTCAAGCCTAGCTCTAGAAATTTCTTGTACATGGCCACGACTGATTCTTCATCTTTTACCATTGACATGAACTGACAAAACTCTGCTGTAAAGTCCTCCTCAAGATCCTGGGGGTATATTTTCTTCAACTTTTCTGTGGCTGCACGGATTTGTTCAATGTTCATTGATTTCCTTTTAGTAAGGAAACCAAATTTCTCCTCCACATTTTTGTGTGCATCTTTGCGTTTTTTCAATTCTTGTGACAAGCAGTCACAGATGACATAATGGGTGTCAATCAAGAACGCTTCACGGCCGGAGCGCCGCACCTCTGGACCTGCAGACTCATCAAACATAACTTTCTTTACTCGTCTCCTTTGGCTATCTGCTTTGTATCCCTCTGTCGCTGTGAGAGTCTTGGTCTCTGCTTCATAGACATCAAAATCATTTCTGGCCTGTCCTATGTATTCTATGAGTGAACTGTACAGAATAGGAACAGTACATACATCAATGTGTACCTGTTGCAATGCTTTGCTGGTTACATTGATTCTTCTCAGCAGTTCATCCCACAGCACTGTCATAACTGCAGTTTCAAGGGTTTCCATCACTGTTATTAATTGACTTGCCTCATATTGAGCAGCTCTGGGGGTTCCATGGTCAACTTTGATTTCATTCAAAGCATCCTGTATAGCTTTGTAGCCAAATCTCAGAGCTTTTGTTGCATCAGCTCTTGCAGACCATCTTGTGCTGGAAAGGCTCTTCAGTGTCAGACCTTGCTCACATTTTGTCAGATGGGCTGTTAAAATCTCCCACCGCCGACTTGAAGCTGAGAAGAAGTTGTAGAGATTTTGAATGAAGCCAAAAAATGAAACAGCTTCAATGCAACATTCTGCAGCACATGCACCAACTAAATTAAGAGAATGTGCAGAACATGGTATGAAGTCAGCATTAGGATTTTTATTTTTTATTCTTGCTTGGAGACCAGAATATTTCCCTGCCATGTTACTCGCATTGTCGTAGCTCTGCCCACGACAGTCCATCAAATCAATGTCCAGTTCATTTAATTCAAATATGAGTGTTTCCTCCATGTGTTCTGCAGTATGACCATGTAGAGGTATGAACTCCAAAAATCTCTCAACAGGCTCACCACTTTTCTTCAGGACATATCGAATTATCAGAGTAAGCTGATCAACATGTGTGATGTCAGGTGTTGAGTCCACAATGATGGAGAAATACTTGCCATCTTTTACTTCTTTTACAATGGCACGCAGAACTTTCTTAGCCATCAGCTGAATAAACTCATCACAAACTGTAGAGGACAGGTAACTGGTATGTCCCCTGCCCTTGTTTCCATATCTGGCTAGATGCTCTGACAGAAGCGGATCAAAGCGACTAATTAACTCCAAGCATCCCAAAAAGTTCCCATTGTGGGGTGATCCTATTAACTCATCATCTCCACGGAACGGCAGTCCTCTTGAAGAAAGAAACTGAATAGTTGCCACTATACGTTTCAAAATGTTGAGCCAGTATGCTCTCTCAGACTCCTGTTGCTGTACTATGTTTGAATCTATGCGTGCATTTTTATTTCCAAGTGATGATAGACTCAGCACAGCAGTACGATGATCCATACTATTCTCATGTTCATGCAAGCGATTAGCACAGTTTTTCCAGTCATTATATCCAGTGACAAATTGATTGTCTCTTACACTGAACAACTTGCAGCAGAAACAGAATACAGTTCCAGTAGACGGTGAGTACACTAACCATTTTCTTGACAGCGTTTCTCCATTTAGCTTTTTTCTAAAGAAATGTTCCTTAGTTAAGCATCGGTTTACGTCTCCGTATTTCCTCTGTGATGCAGAGAAATCTCCAATATTTTGGGAGGGATGGTTTAGGGCAAAGTACTCACGCATCCTGTCATCAATTTCGCACCATTTTGCAGGATCAGATGGGTAGGTTCTTCTTCTTAATACCCTTTCTGGGTCTGGAGGCTCCTGCTGTATGTTGGGCTCACTTCTGGCTGGCTGCTGTCCTTCCAGTTCTTTCTGCGACTGCGTTGATGTTGATGGCGCAACAACGTCTTCCGTCGCATTTCCCGCCGCATCTTCCACCTCGTCTTCGGGCCGTGTCTCCTCCGGCCCGGCCTCTGGCTCTGCTGACTCCAGAGGGTTCACAGCTGTCGGACGGCTGCCCGAGCAGCCCGACAGAAACTTCTTTAAAGCCCCCCGCTGTTTCTTCTTTTGTTCCTCTTCTCTTTTTTTCTTTTTACGTTTTGCTGCACCTGAAAGCATTGCGAAAGTTAACCTAAAACACCTGCTACTAGCTTAATCGTGTCCCGCTCGATGATCCCGCTCCACTCTGACCGCTTCCTTCTCTGACGTCCTTAATTGGGTGGCGCCCAAGTTATAGGCTACTGTGATAGGCTGGCGTTAATGTGATGTAGCTAATGTAACAGTCTATGGTTAAGATAAACATTGTCACTCTTTTTAGTTAATAAATATTGAAATAGATTGTAGAGAGGACGAGTCCTCTCTACAAATTCTATCACAGGACATTTGTACATTTTATTTTTGATTTATTTATTTTTTTATTTTGTCCCTCTGTCTGGGCCCCATCCAGCCAATCGGGCCCTAGGCACGTGCCTACTTTGCCTTTGCGTTAATCCGGGCATGAGAATATGTACAGTCATTCAAAGACTCATGAAAACACCAAGGTTTTCGTCAAAAGTTACTAGAGTCGAGGCACATTTGAGTTCATAAGGAAGCTGATTATATCTGCGCAGCAGCTAAAAGCAGCATCACCCTGTTTGGTTCTGACCCGAGGTTCTAGCTGATCTCAGAGCCCTGCTGGGCATATACACAGGAAGTAGATCTGACCTGTATTCTGGCTCCATACCATTGAGAGATTTATAAACTAGAAGCACTTTGAAATTGATTCTGTAGTTTACTGGTAACCAGTGTAGAGATGAAAGAACAGGAGTGATGTGTTCTGTTCTCTTGGTTCTTGTTGGCTCTAGCAGCAGCAGCGTTCTGAACAAGCTGCAGTTGCTTCACAGGTTTTTGGGAAGACCAGTTAGGAGACCATTGTGGTAGTCCAGCCTGCTGGAGATGAACACATGAATGACTTTCTCCAGGTTCTGTCTGGGCATGAGACCTCTGATTGTTGCTATTTGATGAAGAAACACTGATCTAGTTATAGCCTTAATGTGACCAGTGAAACTAAGGTCTTTATTCCTCTGGAGCCAAGTCAAGCAAAAACCTCCATCCTATCCTTCTTATTTCCAAAGACAATAACCTCAGTCTTGTCTTTGTTTACCTGGAGGAAGTTTGATTGCATCCAGTCTTTAAGTTGTTCCAAAATCTGACAGAATGAGTACCACAGTCACTAGGTGATCTAAGTTTCAACTGCATGACTATGATAGGCAATGTTGTTACTGTTTATGACCTGACCCAGAGGGTGCATGTAGAGATTGAAGACTAGTGATCCGAGAATTGAGCTTTGGGGACCCTATAGCTTTGAATTGCGATCACCAATAGAAACAACATAATCTGTCTTCTAGATAAGACTGGAAGCAACTATGGACTGTGCCTGATAGTCCCACCCAGGTTATGAGCCTATCAATAAGGATGTTTTTGTCCACAGCATATGCTGCACTGAGATTGAGCATCATCAGAACAGATGTTTTGCATGAATCTGTACTTAGACAAATAGCATTTAATACTTTAATAAGTGCAGTTTCAGTGCTGTGGTGTTGTCTAAAACTTGACTGGAAAATATCTAGTAGGTTGTTTGTCTCTAAAAAGTTGTTCAGCTGGATCATAACAGCTTTTTTAAATAATTTTCCCAATGAGGGGGGGATTAAAAATTTGTCTGCAGTTATTAATCACTAAGGGACTTGCTATATACTAATAATATTTTTCAAATGTAGGACTACTTGTGTTAAAATTATGTGTTTTCTAACACAATGAACTTCTCTGTTATGAGATATCTATGTTTAGCTTTATTAACTGAGCTTCCTGTGATCTGCAACCTGCAGCCAGCTCCAGCATCTCTCCAGTCCTTCAGACACAGCGTGTGTCTTCTGTCCTCCTCCTGCATTTATATACAGGTGATTGCTGATTAGATATACGGTTCAGCTGTGCAGCAGCACTCTCCCGCTGCTCTGCTCGCTCTGTCCTACCTTGCAGACATGTTCGTCCCCATGCATTGCCACAGTAAAGTTATCCAGTCATCCTTGTGGTTAAAGGTGGGCAGAAGTAACCTAATTAACTGAGCAGAGCCATTTCTCATGCTGTTGTCTAATATGTGAAGCAATGAAGTCGTGTTTACACCAAAGAGTGTTCAGGCACTGCACCGTTGGTTACGTATTGTAACCCCAGATTCTATGAGTCTAGTCGCAGCCCTTAAGCTAGCTGCTATTGGAAGGATGATCTCCGCATCAGCCAATCATGAAGAGCTTAAATGTACGCCCACCAATAGTGGGCCCCCTCGTGGTATATAACCGCAGTGACCCCACTGCTCACCTCCAATGGCTCTTATTCCCATCATAACCAGTGGGGCCAGTGGCTTAAGGGCTGCGACTATACTCATAGAATCTGGGGTTACAATACGTAACCAACGTTCTATTTCGTCTAGTCTTAGCCCTTAAGCTAGCTGCTATTGGAATGAAGCGCAGCTGGATGGGTTTACGCCACACTGGTTAACACAACCAATGGACACACCCAATCAAATCTCCTCTAGTGGGGGACGTTCAGCCTCAGACCAGGTTTAAAGACTGAGGCAGGCACGATAAGAGAGGGGCCCCCACTAAAAAACATCATCCACAAGAGGATGAAATCCATCTCAGCAAGGCCAATGAAGTGCCATAAGCATTCATTTAGCCTGCTGGGGTCCAAGCACTGAACAAGTGATGGAACCTGAAGACACATCTCGTAAATAATAACGAGTAAAGGAACAGGGTGAAGCCCATGAAGCAGCCTGACAAATGTCTTCCATTGACACACCACTGAGGAGCGCCATCGAAGAGGAAATCCCTCTGGCTGAGTGAGCCCTGAGTGCCTCAGGGGGATCCCGCCCTGATGATGTGTAAGCGAGGGAAATGGCGTCACACAGCCAGCGTGAAAGGCGCTGGGCCGACAGCGCCTGACCAAGGGAAGACTCCCTGTAGTGCACAAACAGGTTTTGTGAGCGACGAATCCCTGAAGTGCGTGACACATATCGTGCAAGCGCGCGCACCGGGAAGAGAAGGTGAGAAGCCGCCTCCTCCTCAGAATTATGGGGAGGAGGAAAAAGTCCAGCCAATGAAATTGACCTGGATTTGAAGGAAGCATTAATGCTTTTGGGCACAAAGGCTGGGTTGGGGCATAAAACAGCAGACCCGCCATCCTCCCGGATCCTAAGGCATGCGGGAGCCACTGAGAGGGCAGTTAGGGCACTCACTCTCTTAACTGATGCTAGCGCCAGCAGCAATGCAGTTTTAAGCGACAGGAACTTGAGTGAGACCTGGTCCAAGGGTTCAAATGGAGCTTCAGATAAGCCGTGCAGAACCACCGTTAGATCCCATTGGGGAAAAAGCGGGCGGGACACAGGTCTGTTCCTTCTGACACCTTTTAGAAAACGTTTTGTGAGGGGATGATTGAAAACAGATCTATCTCCAAAACCCTGATGACATGATGAGATAGCTGCAGCATATGTCTTAACAGTGCTGAATGCGAGGCCCCTGTCCATCAGTATCTGCAAAAACGATAGAACATCCGCCAGCTGGCAGGAGAGCGCTTGAACATTCCGTTCTGCGCACCAGTTCTGGAAAGCTGCCCATTTAGCAGCGTAAGAGGCAATGGTAGAGGGCGCCCGCGCACTCTGAATCGTGGCCACCACATCATGCGGCAGCCCAGAAGCCTCTAAGCGTGACCGCTCAGCGGCCAGACCCACAGCCGTTGGCCTATTTCCGGAGGATGTTTGATTATCCCATCCGCCTGGAGAAGGGCGTCCGCCCTCCACGGGAGCCTCCACGGGGAGCCGGACACTAGCGCTTGCAGGTCCGGAAACCATGACGCGGACACGCGTCTGGGAGCCACCAGAATCACCGAGAGCTGTTCCAACCGAATTCGGTCCAGGAGACGGGGAATCAGAGGGACTGGTGGAAACGCGTAAAGGAGCGTTCGAGGCCAGGGCTGGTGTGAGAAGGCGTCCGCCCCGAGCGGGGGTCCGTCCCGGGGACTCAGGGAAAACCACAGGCGACACTGAGCGTTTTCGCGAGCCGCGAACAGATCCACAGACGGTTCCCCGAACCTGATCCAGATCTGTGATATCAGTGCAGGATGTAGACGCCAGTCGGAGTCGCGGGGTCCCCCTCTCGACAGGATGTCTGCCGCTACATTCAGTACCCCCGGAATGTAGATGGCTCTGATGGACAGCAGGTGGACATGTGTCCAACACAGTAAATCTGTGGCGACACGCAACAGTGGGAGGGATCGAACTCCCCCTTGGCAATTTATGTAGGCTGCCGCTACCCGGTTGTCTGTGTGAACTTCGACATGACGGCCCTCGAGAAGGGCAGCGAAGTGTCTGATCACATTCCTCACTGTCATAAGCTCCAACACATTTATGTGCTCGTGCATGTGGGAGGGCCAGCGATCTGCCACCGTGTGGGACAAGCACGTGCCCCCCCACCCCGACAGTGACGCATCCGTAAACACAGATACGTGTGACGCAGGACGTCCGATGGGAACCCCGCGTGAGAGGATGCAGGGGTTCCCCCAGTGAGCGAGGTCCCCGCCCACTGAAGGGGGAATCCTCAACATACGTCTCTTCTGACGTATTGGATGTACCCGGAGGCGGACGAACCAGCGTTGCAAGCGCCTCGTGCGCAGCAAACCTAGCGGTACTACTGAATGGGCTGCGGACATCATGCCCAGGAGTTTCATGACTAACCGGGCTCTCACGATCTTGCGGGGTTGAACACGGGAGATCACCGTGGAGAGATCTGCCGCTCTTGCAGGCGACAAACGTGCTCTCATTAGGGAGGCGTCCAACTCCACCCCGAGATACACAATCGACTGGGATGGAAGGATGGAGCTCTTTTCCCAGTTTATAGAAAACCCTAGGGTTGACAGATGCTCTGTCAACCTCCTGGTTTGCTGTGACGCCTCGTCCTCGGACCGAGCGCACAGGAGAAGATCGTCCAGGTAAAATAAGACCCTCATTCCCTCCGTGCGCAGTGGCTGCAGCGCGGTCTCCAGACATTTGGAGAAAGTGCGCGGGGCTAGCGAGTAGCCGAAAGGGAGGCGATTGAACTGATATTGAACTCCCTTGAACGAAAAACGCAGAAACTTCCGGTGGTTTGGAACTACTGGTATGTGGAAGTATGCGTCTTTCAGGTCGATTGACGTGAACCAATCCCCGGGGCGCACATATTCCAGGACTTGTCTCATCGTTAATATGCGGAAATGCATTACTGCTATGGAGCAGTTGAACAGGGACAGGTCGAGAATCGGCCTCATTCCTCCCGACTTCTTCGGTACTACGAAGTAGCGGGAGTAGAAACCCGAGAGTTCTTGTCCGCGAGGGACTCGGGAAATAACGTCCTTGGACAGAAGTTCCCGCAGCTCCAGCTCTAGCGCCTGAGACTGTACTTGCGATGTGAACGTCGTCTCCACGATCCCGTTGAAGGGAGGTGGAGTGGCCTGAAAATGAAGTGTGTGACCGCAATGAATGGTGTCCGAAATCCATTTGCTCATGATGCAAAGGCGGCGCCACTCGTGCGCGTGTTCCGACAGTGGACGCGTGTGCGCGGTCACGTGAACAACGTCTGAGGGTTGTGCATGCGCCCTTACCGCCGTCGCCCGTACCAGAGAACAGGGGGCGACCCATGGAGGGCTGCGCTCGAAAGGGCGAGTGCGAAACAGCTGGAACAGGCTGGTCCGCACCGTGGAGCGTGGAGTCCGAGAGTGAAGGACGAGTGGGAGCCGGGCCCGTGCACGGGGGCGACAGAGTGCCAGCGGATGGAGCCGCGCGTGGTCGAGACAGCGACCTGACATCCCTCCCCACCCAACGGTGTGGGGAGAGCGGGACGAGTTGGGCCTGGCCGGATGCTGGGGCCGGAGCGCAAATGGAGCGCACCCTTATGGCTGGCCGTGTATCATGACTACCTGCAGGAACATGTATACGTGCAGCAGTGCTTGGTGTGGGGAACATGTGTGGGAACTCGGCAGAGCATTCTGCGGAGGACTGTAGGATTGTGCTCTTTAGGGGACGTTTTTTGGGTTTTATTTCAAAACCAACATCAGAACAATCATCAACACACACATTCCCCCCAAAGAGTCACTTCCGTGGCTGCTTTCGGCGAGGCTCCTGCACCTGGGACTGCCAAGACGGCGTCTGCTGGCCCCGTCGGAACCGTTGTCCGCCATCTCGCTGGTCCCGCTGATGTGGAGCCGAAGCGGGAGGCCGGCTCCGTGGAGCGGGCGGTGCAGCTGGACGTCTGAAGCTTCCGCGCCGTTCGTCCCATCCTCTGGCTGAACGGCCGGAGTGCGAGGCTGACCGAGGGTGGACCAGGTCTCGCACCGTAGCCGATAGTTCGGCCGTCTTCTGAGCCCTCTCAATGACGCCCCTAAGATGGGTACCAAACAGAACATCGGTGGTGATGGGGCCATCCAGCATCTCCCTTTGCAGATGTTCCGGAATGGAGGGCAGGGCCTTCAGCCAGATCGCTCGCTGGATGAGGGTCTGCCAGGCAGCGATGCGAGCAGAACCGGTGAGCACAGCAGCACACAGATTGAGGATGGCATCAGCAGTCTTAGTTATGACGGCTTTCGACTCCTCGGGAGCTTCCAGCTCCTCCATCATCTTGGAGACGCCGAAGGCAAGAAGGGCGATGTTATTCCCTGCAGCGCCGGTCTGAAAGGCACACTGATGTGCGCGGTCGGTGAGCCGCGTTAGCAGCTGATCATGTTTTGAAGCGGGAACAGCTCGCGGGCCAGCGAGGTGGTTCTTGGCGCCGAACAGCGAGGCCAAATCCGGCTCTAGTGGAGGAACGGACGGCCAGCCTTGGTCGGAAAACCCCTCGACCTTGGTGATGGGCGCATATGTGGAGACTGGCGCCTTGAGCTTGGCAGGCTCGGAGAAGGCGGCAGACCAGCAGCTCATAGCAGCGGGGAAGCGCGGCCAGACAGGGTCTGGACAGCGTGTCTGAGTTGCCCCGAAAATTCCCGCCAAATCATCCGCTTCAGACAGGGCCGGTTCTGGCACAGCTAGCCCCTTGCGGGCTGCTGACGCAGAAATGATGGCGGGCAGCTCCTGGAGCAGTGCTCTTACTGCTGGCAGGGAGGAGCGAGAAGCCACTGGGGCAGAAGGACCCGCTGAGCGAAGCTCGTCGACCTCCGTTATGTCTAGGAGGGACACCGCCTCATCGTAGTTTTCGCTGTCAGTGACGTCATCCAGCCGGTTGAAGCCAGCTGGCTCCTGACCGGCGTCGAAGAAAACCAAAGCCTTGTCCAGCGGGTAGGAGTCAGCCACCGGAAATTCTTCATCGGCGGCGGGAGTGAAGTACTCGACCCGGCGAATCTTCTCCGCCACGGGCAGAGCGGCACAGAACGGGCACGAGGCCTGCGGGGTCAAGGCCAGGCCAGCGTGGTGAGCCCCGAGACAGACCTCACACTTAGCGTGCAGGTCGCCGCTGGAAATGGAGCCCGTCTGGCAGGTCGGGCAGGGTCTGGTGTCGCTGGACATGGCTGGTAAGTCGTCTTCGGATAATTTGCTCTTTTGAGATAATATTTGCTCTTTAATAAAGCTCTCAAGCTTGGCATGAAGAGAAAAAGGAGGTGAGCAGTGGGGTCACTGCGGTTATATACCACGAGGGGGCCCACTATTGGTGGGCGTACATTTAAGCTCTTCATGATTGGCTGATGCGGAGATCATCCTTCCAATAGCAGCTAGCTTAAGGGCTAAGACTAGACGAAATAGAACATGAGTTACTCCACGACTGACTCTGGTGCGTGAAGATGATTCATTAACATAAACTGACTGGAATCTCTCAGATTATTAAGACTTAATTCAGTTCTGAGCAAATCCTCTCAGAATCTTTTTCATTGCTTATAGAAAATTGTCATCAACTGCATCACAAGAATCACTGATATCTAACAGAACAAGAAATTAGTAGACTGTCTTTGGGCATCAGAATATCATTAGTAACTTTCACCACAGCTGTTTTAATGCAATGATGAGCTCTAAGTCCTGTCTGAAAACCTCAAGATCCACTTTAACTTATCGAACTAAACTAAAAAAAACATCATTATAACATCTTTTCATACACAGCAGTATAAAATAGAAAATTTTGCAACAGTAAAACTCATGTGACTATATTGTGCTTGAAGAAAAACGTTTAAAAGGAAACCTACAAACATTCTTAGTTGACACTCTTGAAATAAACCAACAGGAAATGTTCAGTTTTGTCATTCTTACCCAACAGAGTCAGAAAATGTTATTCAAATAAATGTTCATGCCACAAATGTGTAAAATAGGATAATTCCTCCAAAAAAGTAAATGACCTGGCATTTTGTATATGTGACAAAGCATAAATAAATATATACATTTTTTTGTTTGTTTGATGTGGTTTCCATCATTTATTTTTAGAACTGCTGTGCAAACTGAGGGTTAAAGAATTAATGCAATAATTACAATGGTAAGGAACTCACAATATTTTAACATTCATAATATGAATGCACTGAATTATCCTTGTATAAGTTTGCATAAAATGAATGAAGTTCTATTTTTGCTAAAGTTTGTTCACATCAGAAAAACTAGGTCTTTTCTACCCTGAAGGACTGGATGGCATTATCTTCACTGCCATCTGTCAGACATGTGAAAAAATGCATTTGAGCTGCAGAGGCTTTAAATCAAGGAAGCCGATCAAAATACACTTTTTTTCTGACCTAATTAACCACATGTGGCATGACCGTAGGATGGATGGATGATGGTATGACCATCAACTGTGTACAGTACAATATTTCAGTCCTTATAGTTACATATTTTTCAGTTAAAAATAAATAATTAACAGACTTTGCATTCAATTTCTTTTTTAAGTGTTACACAATGATGCATGCGTGTGCAGCGAGCATTTAGTAAAAAAAAAACAATTAAACAAGCTAATAAACATTTACATTTGTGCATGGAATAATTTCCAGAAATCATGGAAAGTTACTGTTTTTATCAGCTGCAGTTTTCTCTGAGACAGGAATTAAAGAAAAACTGTGCATTAGTTCAAAGGTGAGGAAAAACAAAACCACCAAATGACTGCAACGTTCCTGCAAGATGGTTCAGATGACAGAAGAGAAGTAAGTGGTGCAGAGTTGATGCACACACAAGGTCTGCAGGAAGG
This sequence comes from Nothobranchius furzeri, assembly GCF_043380555.1. Lineage (NCBI taxonomy): Eukaryota > Metazoa > Chordata > Actinopteri > Cyprinodontiformes > Nothobranchiidae > Nothobranchius > Nothobranchius furzeri. Next base: position 47,085,240 of record NC_091748.1, read on the forward strand.
ACTGAAGAAAAAGAAATTTCATGACAAAACTGAAGGTGAAAGATGCAAAGTGGCTCGGTTGACAAGAATATTGTTTGAAACTCAAGCTGAGTATAAATGGAGCTAAAACGCACTCTGCAAATGTCTCAGCCGCAGATTCCTAAAGCTAATTAGGCCTCCATGCCAAATAATGAAGATTTTATCACGCATGCAGTTGTGTGTGTGGTTAACATTTCATTGATCAGACTCACAAAAGTAAAAATGTATTGTGAGCCTTTAAACCAACAGGCTTTAGGTTAATAAACTTAGAACTAATTTAATTTGCCTTATTTTTATAGCACATTTCATTCACAAAGGCAATTCAATGTTCTTTCCAATTTGTAAGAATATCAAGAACATTAAAAATCAACATGACAGAAATTACACACAAATGTAATTTTGATTTAAAAATTAAAAGAAAATGACAAAGTTAAAGGGTGAGCAGTTACAGTGCAGAACAGTCATTCAGAGGCTAATGAATACATGAAGGTTTTCAATTTTGATTTGAAAAGTTTCTAAAGTTGGGGCACATGTGAGGTCATAATGAAGCTGATTCCATCCATGTAGCATAGTAACTAAAAGAAGCGTCACCTGGTTCTGACCTGGGGTACTACCAGCTGACTTTTTCCTAAGGATCTCAGAGCCCTGCTAGGTGTAAATACCGGAAGGAGATCCGACATGTATTCTAGCCCCAAGCCATTGAGTGATTTATAGTAGAAGCACCTTGAAAACAGTTTACTGGTAATCAGTGTAGAGATTTAAGAACAGGAGTTACGTGCTTTGTTCTCTTGGTTCTTGTTATGACTCTAGCAGCAGCATTCTGAATAAGCAGCAGTTGCTTCAGTTTTTTGGGGGGACCAATCAAAAGATCATTGCAGTAGTCCAGGCTGCTGGAGATAAGCACATGAATGAGTTTCTCTAGGTTCTGTCTGGACATGAGACCTCTGAGTCATGATGAAGATGATAAAACGCCGATCTAGTTATAGCCGTTATTGACCAGTGAAGCTCAGATCTGAATCAGTTAAGACACCAATATTTCTAACCTGGCCTTTATTCCTCTGGAGCAAAGTGGAGCAATAACCCCCATCCTATCCTTCTTATTTCCAAAGACAATAACTTCAGTCTTGTCTTTGTTTAACTGGAGGAAGTTGACTGCATCCAATCATTAACTTGTTCCCAACATTGACAGAGTGATTCTAGAGGACCACAGTCACTAGGTGAGCTGGGTGTCATCTGCATAACAATGATAGGCAATGTTATCATTGTGTATGACCTGACCCAGGGGGAGCTTGTAGAGATTGAAAAGTAGTGGTCCTAGAATTAAGCCTTGGGGGACCCCACATGTCATTGTGATCACCAATTGAGACTACAATAACCCCTGTCTTCAAGACACAATTGTAACAAACTATGGACCTGATAGTCCCACCCAATTTATGAGCCTATCAAGAAGGATGTTATTGCATACCCAAAGGTCAAGTTTTCATCAAAATGACAAGAAATTAACTTAATCATCTCTTGTTAAATCCCAAAGTGTTTGAATAATGTGTGCATTAATCAGTCATGTGTTAAAATTAATATTTTTCCTGCAATGATTCATTTCAGATCTTAAACTACACCTGATCGGTGTTTGTTGACTTAACAAGTTAATTTATCAGTATACTCATACGTCATAAGATTAATATTAAGGTTTTAACATTCACTTCACATAAATGTATAAAAAAATTTGCACTTCACATTAGAGTTAACCTCTCTGAATATCTGAGGGAAGGCGTGGATTGTCCATTTCTGACTTAAAGGCCCTGCTCTGTTTTGCTCCGCTCAAAGCAAAACCAGAAGTCTCTGACACAACTAATCTGCATGAGATATTGCTCAAGGTCTCATGCGTCTGCTTCTAAACTGTTTCCTTTCCAGCTCAAGAGAAGAATGAAGACAACGAACTCTTTCTTTTCATAAATCAGAAGAACTATTTTTAATAAAGCTAATCAAACAAAGTGTTAGTCAAATAATAAAATGTGAACCAATCTGTGAAATGAAAATGTTTATGATCAGTAGTTATAGTAATATAACTTTAAATGTTTCCACTAGAGATTGATCCACGTAATGTTAAGTCACATGACACATTTCCTTTTCTGATCCAATCAGAATCTTCCAGATCTGACGCAGGCGTGGTTTTGTTGGTGCTTGGTAAATCTGTCCCTTTTTTGATTCGACCGTAAATCAAAACATCCAAATTATAAAACTATGCCCACGTCATCTTAAACTTCAGTTCAAGCGTTCTAGAGAAGTTGTCGGAGTGGCCAATCCGTAACTTTCGTCTTCAGCCGAAAGAACCTAACGACAAGCTGGATAAATCTGTTGCAAGTTCCACCTGCTGCAACGATTCCTTTCAGAATAAAAGCTGAACCATCACGACCCCTTTTTGGGTCTTGCTAGATGCCGATAAAACTGTCGTGACCTGGGAGTATCTCAAGACAGGACTGGTCGGCAGCCGCGGCTGTGCTACAGGCTTCGGCTCCAGAAAGGTTCAAGCTGGACCTCTACACTTCCTGATCTAGACGGGGACTTCCGCCAAGGGTACGTAGATCGGCAGAATGGTGTCAATGTGTGTTATAAATCTCCAAACCAAAAGCTTAGCGCGAAACAACATATTCACTCCCATCAGAACTAATCGTTTCTACGGATTTGCTGGTTCTGAACATTTCACACATACACCATCTTCAGTCCTACTTCACCTAGTAACACCATACATTTAGTGTTTAAAGTTGGTCTAGTTTTAATTTGTTTAGTAATAAATCTTTAAACTTTTAAAACTTGACTCTTTCTTTTGTCTCTGTGTTACTACGAAGTAAATGGTAAATGGCCTGTATTTGATATAGCACCTTCTAGAGTCCTGGAACCCCCCAAGGCGCTTTACAACACAGTCATTCACCCATTCACACACTGTTGGGGATGAGCTACGATGTAGCCACAGCTGCCCTGGGGTGCACTGTCAGAGGCGAGGCTGCCGAGCACTGGCGCCACTGGTCCGTCCGACCACCACCAGCAGGCAACGTGGGTTAAGTGTCTTGCCCAAGGACACAACGACAGCGACAGACTGAGCGGGGCTCAAACCTGCAACCATCCGATTACGGGGCGAGCACTTAACTCCTGTGCCACCGTCGCCCACTTAATAAAACGTTCCAATCTTCTGGTTTAAATTATCCAAAGATCCATAAGATTGATTTCATATTTCCTACGGAATCTCACATTTTGTGGTTCTTTAAATAATATGTAAATTTAATCGTTACACAAACAAGGAAATACATTTTTTAAAGATCACTCAATTCTATGTTTATGTTTTCAAGTGGAAAAGGAAATTAATGATCCATTAAACTTATTTTTGTTACAGCAGACTACAAGACAGAGTTGGGATTATCCTGATGATTGTCTGTCATTGGAGAGATGTCATATGGTATTATCAAAGATCTTAGATGGGTTAGGGTGTTTGCCTTGATCTTAGATCAATTACAAATATTGGGAGAAAATCAAGAAAAGATGGATTTTTGCTACAGTGACTTTTGTAAGGTGCATGTTCAAATGGAAAAATGCAGTCCTGTTAAAATGCAGAGAAGCTAAGGAACAACTATAGAATTAAACAGCCATTTTGGAATAAGGAATTAAAGGAGCTATGGCTAAAATTACGCTCAGCAGAGAAGAAATTTCTCAAGTGTGGCCTAGTGGACTTTAGCCTGGCCTGCCAGACTCCTCCTCTGTTTAATTCTGCACAGAGAATGTGTCTGGTAACTCCGTATGTACAGTCTATGGGTAACTCACAGGCAGAGGCACTTGAGGGGCGGGACTAGGCAGCTCAAAGTAACCAATCAGAAAAAGATGCAAATCGACTGTATTGCATGATGCTGTAGTTTTCTAGCCGTAGTAAAAAATAGTGTCTGGCGCAAACATCTTTTTTTTAGCGCTTCTACTTGTGGTTGTAAAGACATTTCAGTCATTTAGAACAGAGAAAAGAGCCGCAGTGAACTCTGCCTCTGTCTTTGCTGTTTATGAGAAAGTGAGCATCGCTGTATGTGACGTCCGCGGCACTGTAGTTTTTTTAGCTGTAGTCAAAAATGGAGTCTGGCGACAGCGCAAACATCTTTCTTTAGAAGAAATCCTTTCAGTGCTTCTACTTGTGTCCACGTTATTTAGACCAGAGGGGAAAGAGCCGCAGCGAACTCCGCTTCAGTCGCGACAAACTCAGCGTTGTGGTGTGTGCCGTACGATACTCAGCGCTGACTGACTCTGTTAGAAATTTCATGGGGAGGGGTTATTTGAATAGGAGAGTTACCAGACTCTTTCTCTGTGCAGAATTAAACAGAGGACAAGTCTGGCAGGCCAGGCTAAGTGGACTCCATGAAGAGGAAAGACTTGTATACTGAATTTAAGTCCTGTCAGGCTCATTTTGATAGAAAATTAAGTTTTTTTAAGAGAGGGCAAACCCTTAAATTAGAAAAAATGCAAAATAGTAATTGTTCACAATTCTGAAGGGAAATACATAAATTAGGCCCAAAGAAAAAACCGCTTATACCAATGGATGTCACGTTTGAGCCAGGAGGAGGTCAGGACCAGTGGCGGCTGGCCAATAGAGGGCGATAGGGCGCCGCCCTCCCAGTTTTTCCGTGTTTTTAATTTTTATTAAGAAAATAAATAAAATTAACAATAATCACATATTCTAAGTTAATTGTGTGTTTTGTAACAAAAATAAATCATATATATATATATATATATATATATATATATATATATATATATATATATTGGTCTCTGCCGAGCGGTGGAGGCTGTGTGCTGTTTTTCAATCGCCCAAACAGGACGAGACCAGCTGTCCAATTGCTGACAAGAATATCAAACGGTAGGAATGGGAATGTATCCAATCAGCATCGACGTTGTTTCAGAACGTTTCAGAAGCATGATGGGCGATGGAGCTACCGCCAAAGGATTCGTTGGTGTTCGGTAGAACTCGGCAGAGTCGTTTTTGGTCGTGACGCAGATGTAACATGGACGCCGCCGGTGACTACAACCAGCATGGATACCGGATCTCAGCAGCCTCTGAATTCAGTTCGGTCTCCTCCAGTATCTGTTCGAGAGGAGAACTATGGTGGAAAAACTTAATGTCAAAGAGCTTGGACCAGATCAGCCCGACGTAAAGATAAGCCAGCAGGAGAAGGAGAGAGGTAAACTGTACACACTAGGCTTCTCCCAAAATTGGTACACCAGGAAGGCTTGGCTAGCTGGATGCAATCACGCTAATGCGTTATTTTGCTTTCTGTGTTTGTTATTCAAAACGGCTGGGACAGATAAGGCATGGATGAGTCAGGAGTTACAGACATGAAACATTTTTCTGAGAAGGTGAAGAAACACGAGTCATCCCGGGCACACATGGACAAAGACACGGTGAAGCTAGCCATGCTAGGCAGCAGAGCTAACGTTGCCATGCAGGGAACAACAGCAGCTGGGTGCAGAGGTAAGCTGTACATTACATTTCTGTGAACAAGACAATCAGAATCAGAAATCCTTGGTTGTCCCACAAACCGGGACATTTGTTTAATAACATGTTTAATGTGCAATAACTGTAAAAACTAATTTCAACACACATACTTATTATACATATTTAATCACGTAAATGTGTATTTCATGTAAATTTGTACATACATCAATCTGATTCCATTTTACTTGTTACACTTCTGCTGCAGCAAACAAATTTCCCAGCTTTTGGGACAATTAAACATTTCTGATTCTCAAATTAGATGTTTTTACCTCAAATGTAAAAACATCTGATTGAGAATCGGACCCTCCTCTCCAGTACCTTGGCGTAGACCTTTCCAGGGAGGCTGAGGAGTGTGATCCCCCTATAGTTGGAACACACCCTCAGGTCACCCTTCTTAAAGATGGGGACCACCACCCCGGTCTGCCACTCCCTAGGAACTGCCCCCGATGACCACGCAATGTTGTAGAGACGTGTCAACCATGACAGCCCTACAACATCCATAGCCTTGAGATACCCAGGACGAACCTCATCCGCCCCCGGGGCTCCGCCAATGTGTAGTTGTTTGACTACCTCAGCAACTTCTGCCCCCGAGATCGGACAGTCCATCCCCAGGCCTCCCAGCTCTGGTTCCTCCTCGGAATGCGCATTGGTGGGATTGAGGAGCTCCTCAAAGTATTCCTTCCACCGTCCGACTATAGCCTCAGTTGACGTCAGCAGCTCCCCATGCCCACTGTAAACAGTGTGAGCGAGTTGCTGCCTTCCTCTCCTGAGGCGCCGGACAGTTTGCCAGAACCTCTTTGGAGCCGATCGATAGTCTTTCTCCATGGCTTCACCAAACTCCTCCCACGCCCGAGATTTTGCCTCGGCAACTGCCACTGCTGCACCCCGCTTGGCTATCCGGTACCTGTCTGCTGCCTCCGGAGACCCACAGACCAGCCACGCCCTGTAGGCCTCCTTCTTCAGCCTGACGGCTCCCCGAACCTCTGGTGTCCACCAGCGGGTACGGGGGTTGCCACCACGACTGGCACCGGCCACCTTACGACCACAGCTAGCAACAGCCGCCTCGACAATCGCAGAGTGGAACAAGGCCCACTCTGACTCAATGTCCCCCACTGCTCTCGGGACGTGGTCAAAGCTCTGCCGTCACCTTATCGTGGTGGAGGAGTTTGAGTGCCCTAATGATCCTAGGAGCTATGTTGTCTGGGGCACTTAGTGCCCCTGGTAGGGTCTCCCATGACAAATTGGTCTTAGGTGAAGGGTGAGACAAAGAACGGTTCGAAGGATCTTTCATGGCGGTTAAAACGAAGAGTCGGAGTACCCGGCCCGGAGGGTTACCGGGGTCCCACCCTGGAGCCAGGCCTGGGGTTGGGGCCCGTGAGCGAGCACCTGGTGGCCGGGCTTTCGCCCATGGGGCCCGGCCGGGCCCAGCCCGAACCGGATACATGGGCTCGTCCAACTGTGGACCCACCACCCGCAGGAGGAACATGAAGGGTCCGGCGCAATGCGAATCGGGTGGCAGACCAAGGCGGGAGCCTTGGCGGTCCAATCCCCGGACAAGAAAACTAGTTTTTGGGACATGGAACGTCACCTCGCTGGCGGGGAAGGAGCCGGAGCTTGTGGCAGAGGTTGAGCGGTACCGGCTAGATATAGTCGGACTCACCTCGACACATTGCATTGGCTCTGGAACCCGAGACCTGGAGAGGGGTTGGACACTCTACTTTGCTGGAGTTGCTCCGGGTGAGAGGCGGAGGGCTGGGGTTGGCTTTTTGTTAGCCCCGAGACTCTCTGCCTGTGTGTTGGGGTTTACCCCGGGGGACAAGAGGGTAGCTTCCTTGCGCCTTCGGGTCGGGGAACGGGTCCTGACTGTTGTTTGTGCTTATGGGCCAAATATCAGTTCAGAGTACCCACCCTTTTTGGAGTCCCTGGGACGAGTGCTAGATAGTGCTCCATCAGGGGACTCCATTGTCCTGCTGGGGGACTTCAATGCTCACGTGGGCAATGACAGCTTGACCTGGAGGGGTGTGATTGGGAGGAACGGCCCACCTAATCTGAACTCGAGCGGTGTTTTGTTATTGGACTTCTGTGCAAGCCGCAGTTTGGCCATAACGAACACCATGTTCGAACATAAGGATGCCCACCGGTACACTTGGTACCAGGGCAGCCTAGGTCACAGGTCGATGATAGATTTGGTAGTCGTATCATCTGACCTGCGGCCGTATGTTTTGGACACCCGAGTGAAGAGAGGGGCGAAGCTGTCAACTGATCACCACCTGGTGGTGAGTTGGATCAGATGGCAAGGGAACATGCCGCGTAGACCTGGCAGACCCAAACGCATAGTGAGGGTCTGCTGGGAACGCCTGGCAGAAGAACCTGTCAAGACGGTCTTCAACTTTCATTTTTAAATAGTAATTAATAAACTTTCGATACGATTACAATTTCCTTTGATTTAATTTTAAATAAATATTTAGGGTGCCCAGGTAGCATATAAACAATGCAATTTAACGGTTTTCTTAAAGTAGGAACGTTTAACCTGTGCGGCCAGAGCGCTTTCCTTCCTTCTGCTCTGCGTAAACCTGAACTGGCCACCTACTTGCGCGTAATCAAATGTCTATAGGGGACAAGGAAAAAGCTGTAGCCATGAGGTTCACTTTTGCCTCAGACCGACTTGCTGTTTTATGGTGTGGCTGAATCTGCGATCCGCTGCCACGCGGACAGGAATAACAAATGCTGCAGGTTCGGAGTCACTGGCTGGAGCGGACCCAACTTTAATACGTCATCCCAAAATAGAAGCTAATATCTTAATTTGACCTGGAATGAAAAATGTTATAAAACCTCTTAAAAGTTTTTATCACAGAGGAGGCAGAGCTCATTTCTGCCTTCAGTCTGGGTGCGCCGCAGTTTGCGCAGCGTGCACTTATTGAATCTGTGTGTGTGTGTGTGTGTGTGTGTGTGTGTGTGTGTGTGTGTGTGTGTGCACGCGCGCGCGCGCGCGGCACAGCTCCATGAAGCTTGGTTTATGCTTGACGCATTCCCTTTCCGCTTGGTGATGCGGCTCACGGATGGAACGCGCTTCACAACTTGCAGCGTTTAAGTCACTGTGTCTCGTTATTGGCGCTATTTAAACCAACGTTGTAAAATTACTTCTGTCCAGCCCAGATGTGCTCACATGTGCACCCGTGAGCCGTGGTTCCGCTGGAACGCGTCTGACCTCTGACAGACGCACTCTAAACTTCAGATCTTCAGCGCGTGTGAGGTTTACAGTGTCAGAACACCTGCATGAGACAGGTGTTAATTACAATCTGCCAGAATGACTCACCACCTTCAGATTCCTCCAACACCGTTAAAAATGATAAAATACGGAACATATCGGAGTGCGCAGGCCAGAGTGCTGAAGCTCGGCGCATTGTTATTATGAAGTTAGGGCACATGTGGAGGACACCACACACACACACACACACACACACACACAAGCAAAATATACTTGTTTTCAATTACATTTATTGTGCCCACTTACTTTTTCTTTGGCCCACCCACAAATGAGTTTTCTGGCAACGCTAATGGTGACACCTGACAGACTTCTCTGAGCTCCGCAGCCATTACACTTTTCATCTCGCGCACCCCCTAGCGGCAGCTCGCGCACCCCCGGGGGTGCGCGCACCACACTTTGGGAATCCCTGTTCTACAACATTGTGGATGTGTCAGCTTACAATGCCTTTGTCCTGTGGACTGAAATCAACCAACATTGGAATGTCGGCAAACTGTACCGACGTCGGCTTTTCCTGGAAGAACTGGGCAAAATTCTTGTCACCCCCGAGATCCAGAGGCGAGCCAGACCAGCTCGATCCGCAGCAGCAGCAGCTATCATTGAAAAGGTCAGGTGTCGTTCACTGACGTTCACTGAAAACCTGATTTTCTGATTATAGAGTTACTCTGAGTTTTTCATGCAGACTGAGCATGAAAATATTGTGCTACACCCATCTCCTGCTTTAGCTTCTAATAGAAAATAGACAATGAAACTAGCATTTGAAAGCCTTAACATTATAGACCCACGATGGGGAAGGCTGTTGTTATTTTAACATCCGGGAATTGTTGGTTAACCGTTAGTATTAGCAACTTCACCACATGGCAGAAGCTCCTCCAGACCTTTCTTATTTGTGGAGATAAAACATCAATGTTGCAAGTCAGTGGTAGAATTGCATTGTTGTTAGTAAGTCCTGGACGAGACGTCCAAATATCAGGAAATAAGACTCCAAAAATTGCCTTATGTCATTGATATATTTTTTTATTCTGTAAAATTATGCATTTAATTTTTTGTTATTTAAAATGCACCAGCAACAATTTCACCACAATTCCTACAGAAGAATTTCATCTTCAAAAATTCAGCAACTGAGGTGACCTCTTTTTTGACTCAAGCCAGAGCAATGATCACTCGACCAATTTGACGCCTCACTGGTGTCATGTGATCCGAGAGGCGTAATTTGATTAGCTAAAAGCCACTCCACTCAGTCATTACTTTGGCTTGGGTCACCAGAAGTTCACCTCTGTTGTTGAACTTTTGAAGATGAAATTCTGCTTATAGAGATTTGTTGGTGTATTTTACATTAAAAAAATCAAACACATTATTTCACAGAATAAAAATTAAAAGCTTAAAAAAGTCATCTTCCGGTGAGACTGTATTTCTTCCATACACTGACACTGTCAAGGAGGTGAAGCTACAAAAAGTCATTGCTGCTTGTTCACAGAGTGTTATACCCATGTATGTTCAAGTTTATTGGAAGGGAAAAGTAGACCGTTTCATCCTGTTAAAAGGAACTCTGGCTGTGAGGACGTGTATGCCCTAATAAGCCACAATTCTTCTGTTGTACTAAACTATGTTGTTAGAAACACACAAAATATTGCTGTTTATTTATAAATCTATAATATTTAGTGCATTTTTGGACATGTAGGACGCCATGTTTTCTGCATGCAATGCACTCTGGCGGCGATGACGTGTATTGGTTGCTCTTGGAAGAATAGCTATTGACACTAGTGTTTGTTTACGCTCTCACCGTATTAATAATTAAGTAAAATGCAGCATCGTGCTGCTTTTGGGTGTAATTTCCAGTCAGAGGGCAACGAGGGGAGTGATGTGAGTTTACACAGCTTTCCCACTGGCAAGAAGAGGAGAAAGTAGTGGAAGGTGCCTGTGGACGGACATAACTTCCCAAAGATCTGCGGCTGTGTTCCCAACATTTTTCTCCTGATTTGTTTGAGGCTAATAGTTGACCACAATTACTTAAAGAGCTCACCAGAGCAGCTGGGTATAAGAGAAGGTGGAAACTAAATGCTTTACCGACCATTTTCCCACGCAAGAAGCCTAACACCCTCGGAGAGACAAGAGACGCTGGACGCTCTCCTGAGCCGACAACCATCTACTGCAGCTGCCGCTTCTGTCACGTTCAGCGAACCATCGGACACGCCACTCGTCACGGATGAAGCTAAACATTCACCTCTCCCGTCAGCAAAACAAGCAGCAAGTGTAGCATCAAACGAATGGTTTATATGATCTGACTGAATAATTATCTAAGTGAGTATGTTTGAAAATAAATTTCTTACCAGTATACAGATCTGCCATTTGTTTGTCAGAACAGGACAAATCAGATTCAATGTGCTTTCTTTCACCCTAAATCAGATCCATATCTAACATGTTTGGGGCTCAAAATTCATGTTGTAGATCGAGGTGGGGGGTGGGGGGGGGGGAGTCTTGGTAGCTACATCACTTCCGGATCATCGTATTGTTATATTTGCAGCGTTTTGGTCAATGAGAACTGTGTAAATCAAATCTAATCTAATCTAATCTAATCTAATCAATCAAAGATACTTTATTAATCCCAGAGGGAAATTAGAGTTTCAGTACACACAATTCAGAGATCAGACATACATGGGCAAGACACATGACAAAAATTGGTAACTGTGGTAATTCGCAACCCTGAGTCACGCTACCTTAATAGAGATAAGAGGGGTTACATGAAGATTGGTTCAGGTGGAGGGAAAAATGCACTTCAGAGTTACCCTCCCACCAGGAGGGCAGCTTTGCTCTGCAAAAAAAACACCTCAAACATATATGCAACAGACTTCAGACAACACAACATAAGTGTCCACTAGGTGGGGTGGTGGGTTGGGACTATCCCTACTTCAGCTCCTGCAGCCATGTCACAACACATGTCACCTCAGTGTGGATAGGGGAGGAGCATTGAGGGTTGGAAGGTTGCAGTGACCCTGGAACGTTTCAGCGGCCTTCCCGCAGTCCCGCCCAGGGCAAAATGTGCAATAGAAATAAAGTTGAGTGAGTTGAGTTGAGCTTTAAACATCCATTTACGAAAAACAAACGTCAATCAGTCGATTGTGATGATGGTAAATGGCATAAATCATGTTTACCAGCATTAAAATGTCTCTCTGGTGAGAACATGCTGAAGCGCTCCTATTACAATGATATAAGAATGACGCAATTGTAATAGATTTCATCATGAACCTCTAAGGGTGGAGTAGTTTGTTACTTTCCAAAATTATTAACAGAGGATGATGTAATTAACTGTTGAAGATCTGGCTTATTCTTCCTGGCAGAACTGGTACAGCAGGATGGGGTTGGATTCGTGCCAATAGTTTCAAGAAAAACCCTTAAAAGATCAAACAAAAATTAAGAATGTGAGAAAAAAAATATTGCAAAAAAAATAAAATTGTTTCAATAGTTAAACTTACTATCTGAATCAACTTATTAAAATGAGTCATGAAAGTCTTTGTATTTTTGTATCTTTTATGTTTGACTATGTGTTTTTGTTTTCATTTCAAAATTCATGTTGTTGACCGAGGTGGAAAAAAAAAAGTCTTGGGGGCTACATCACTGAACTGTCACTCGAGAAAACACTATCCTATGGGAGAGGACTTCTCAGAAGTCCCACCCACCCGAAAGAGTTGTGCCAGAATTGCAACCAAAAACTCAGGGGTTGCAAAGGAGAAAGCCAGGAAGTGTAAGTGCAAATCTGGTAGTGAGAGCAAAGCTCTGAGCAGCAAGAATGAAACTAAGGAAATTGATAACAAAAACACATAGAGGCAAACAGAAAAAGGAAACAGAATTTATTACTCATTTTAAGAAGTTGATTCAGATAGTAAGTTTTACTTTTGAAACAATTTTTTTTCTTTAGTCAATATTTTTGTTCTGTTAATTACTAAATATTTGTTTGATCTCCAAAGTGGTTTTTTGTTGATGCTATTGGCTCAAATCTAATCCCATACCAAGCCCCCATAACTGCAATGAAATTGAAGCCAAGGCCAACACAGGAGTGGCAAACATTGCAGTTCCACCCTCATTCGCTAGGAGCCGGCTGGTGTTTGGATGTTAATCATAAATATTTTTGGACAAAGAGGACAAGCTGTGGTTACTAACAGATCATCCAAGCAGTTTGTTTCTTTTTTTTTTATCTGTAAGTAAATTTATATTTCTGTACTTTATTTTGCTGGTTGAATGGGGAAATGCTGTGTCATTTAACTGCTTGGTCAAACATGTTAGTGGGGCTGCATGAGAACCTTGAGCGGGTGCCCAGCTTCTCCTGCCCAAGAACAGTTGCTAGAGCAGTAATCTAATCCCATAGCTTGGTGTCAAGCCATTCCTGTGGATCAGGGCTCACCAACTCCAGTCCTCAGGGGCTGCCATCCCTGCATGTTCATGGACTCCCCACCAAGTGGAGTTCTGCAGAAGCCTGTAAGCCTTCCTTTTAGTCAGGTGTGCTGAAGCAAGGAAATTGTTTAAATAAGTGACAAGCTCTGAGGATTGTTGGTGGCCTCTGCTACGGAGAAATATCTGAACATTGATCAAAGTCAAAGTTTCATCACCAGAGGGCAACAAAGACTTGTTCTTGAAACACTGTTTCTCTTTCCAGTGGTTACCGGTCTGAGTGCCCCATGGCAGCTTTCACCACAATGAGGTTAATCACCTGTGAGTGTATGGGTTAGTCTTGAGGGGTTCAATAATTCTAGAAGGTACTATATAAATACAAGCCATTCACCTAGAAATACTTACAACCATAAATGTAAAGTCCACTCAGTCTGAACTAGAAAACCATAAATTAAATTCTTTTTCCAGTGTTTTACATATTTTACACATCTTTACATTCACACACACATGTTCTTTTGAGTTTCATCAACTAAATTTGTTTCAAAGCATTTTTCAGGATGTCAAAAAATATGCAGATGTTTCACCCACATCTGTTTAGTTTTGAGAAATAATTTAATTTAAGTTAATTTTCTTCAGTAACAATGTTTATTTATTTATTTTTTATTTAGAACAAATTTTTAGGAATCTGAAAGGGATCTTGCTTCATTTCATCTCCAATTTTAACTCAATCATCTTAAAATCTAAAGAGTAATGATCGAAGATCATTATCATGCAAAATATATATATTTTTAAATCAGTCAGGATGAAGAACTTCACTTCTTCAGCTTTTCCTAGGCGCTTGGAGCCAAAAGCAGGACATTCTGCTCATTTTAACCAGTAGTTTGCCGTTCTGAGCACCATTTTATTTACGAAGTAGTGAAGAGACTTTCCCAGAAGCGTTTTCAGGAAGGCCTCCTCACATGGTCTCCATAGGATGATCTCATCCAGAAGACCAACACTAAAATGCTGCAACACACTAGAACAAATGTCTGATACAAACTATTTTCATTGATATAATTTATTCCATATTTCCATATTTCCATTTTAAATTGACTGGTTTCTTATAGAGTTTTTGATCTGAGTGAATCATATTTTTGTTTGTTTTGATTCCCTTTCAATCTAATGAGCTTTGAAAAAAAAGCGTCTGGACTTCTTTGAGTTGCTTGAAGACGTTTCACCTCTCATCCGCGAGGCTTCTTCAGTTCTAAGGTCAAATGGTGGAGAGTCCCAGATTTAAACCCAGTGGGAGTTTTCCCCCGAAGAGGGAACAAAAGACCCCCTGATGATCTTCTACATAAACACATGAGCCAAGGTGTGAGGGTGGGTGTGGGTCCTATTCAGCCAGAGTTTCGGTTGAGCTCATAGTGAAACCTGGCCCCACCCTATCATGTGAATTCCTGAGGTCAGATGGCCCCCCAGCCCCACATCAGGGCATGGCTATATATATATATATATATATATATATATATATATATATATATATATATATATATATATATATATATATATATATCAGACGTCACGCTAAACCAGGGGTCGGCAGCCTGTTCCCATCAAAGAGCCATTATTACCCATTTCCCACAGTAAAGAAAACACTGCAGCAGCCGCGGCGTTGTGGGCGGGGCCTACCCTCAGACAGCAGAGCGCTGCTCACAACAGGTGACAGCAGCCGGTACCTGTCGCTTGTGTACGTCAAAGCTATCTTTCATAAGAAGATAATCAATAAAACGATTTATATAAAGTGGATCCAGAAGTTGTAGCCCGTCTCTGCCTACAATATTTTGATATTTTTCACCCTGTTGGTGGTTTTACTGAGCAGGTGCCATTTTTGTCATACGTTTCTTTTTAAAACATGTTTAGACTGTTCAGAATACAAATCCAGGCTCTGTCACGTTTGATTGTTGTAATTAAACTTTGTAGGTGGGGAAGGTCAGAAAAGGATCCGATCAATTTGTTTTTCCCTCATTTACAGCGACGTAGATAATGGTGCAGTGCGCCTGGCTCTGGTGTTAATCAAGTTAAATCATATCTCTTTGCAACAATTTTCACAAGAAAACAAAACAGTTTAAAGCAGGGCTTGTGTTGACCGGACAGTTCCCGTATTTGACCGTTTATTTTGACGGAGAAAGAATAGAAAGAATTACCCCGTCGCATGCAGACAAACTGACACTTTATTCATTTCGCACATCGCAGATGTAGCTAAATCACTCAAGAAAAGATTCCCATCTGAACATCTGAGCTGGACACCGCTCAGCGCAGCTCGCTGTCAGCGCGTACATAAGGTGCACAGCGAGCTGAAGATGTGGAGAGGGGCTTGGAGCGCATCGCAGAACCAGAGCGCATGCAGGAAGATTCCTCCGACTGAAGCGAGAGTTTTCCAAATCCGGTCTCTCAGAGAGACTTGTCACTTAGAAAATGTTCCCTGATGATGAAACTTTGGCTGAATTGTGCTTGTTCCTGTCTCCAATGTGGCGTCTGAGGAGAGTCCCAGAATCTCACATCGTCTTCAGCTCAGAAAGCGCCGATATGATTACGCACAAGCGTGACGCGTCAACCCGGTCACCAGTGTTGGGAACGTTACTTTAAAAAAGTAATTAGTTATAGTTACTGATTACTTTGTCAAAAAAGTAACTCAGTTACTAACTGAGTTACAAGATCATAAAAGTAACTAATTACCAACAAAAATAACTACTTAGTTACTTTTTTCATTAAAGAATGCAAGAATTACTACAATAGTGAAATATAAATGACTATTGACTGGAACATAATAAAATGTATGTACAAATGTTTTTTATAAACCTGAATAATTTAAATAAATAAGCACTTAACAGGAGGAACTACTAATAGGAACATTACACTTATCTAGACTATTAAAAGGTCACTGTGTGATATTTAACAAGACCCCAATCAGCTAAAATTTTAAATTGCAAATAGAAACACCTGTAAAGTTTCCCGAGCCTTTAAATGGTCTCTCAGTCTAGTTAAATTACAGAAATAAATGTAATTTTGCACAGTATTCTGATTTTTCCAGCTTCACATAATTGTGTGTTTTTAGCAGCATTTCTGTTGCTGGTAATCTGGTAATGGTTAAATAAATAAATAAATATCCTTTAAAATGACACTAGAAGAGGCACAAGCCTAGGACTTAAATGTACTAACCTGGGTCAGACCCAACCACAGAAGAGCTGAAGCTGGGTGGTAAACACACACAGGTAGTTCTAATAACACCTGAGCTCCATGTCGTCTGAGACTGATGCATCAGTGTTACAGCGGGACTAAAGACATGATCAGAAACAGGTTACAGCTGGATGATCTAGGAAGGTAGAAGATCAGGACGTCTGAGCGGTGAACAGGTGAGCGTACCTTCGGGACGTCCCGCTGTCACGCCAAGAAGGGCACGGCTGCAGACCCGCTGATTCGCTGCTGCAGATTCCCACCTGCAGCAGCAAATCTGCGGGGGGTCTGCAGCCGTAGATATTCATCACGTCTTCCTCGTTCTTCACGGGCTGTGATGCTCTTGGATGAAAACATCTACCTCTAGCCCTGATCAGCTGATGACAGCTTCTACACACCGCGCTGCTTAACGCACGCATTTCCTTATCAGTAACAGAAACGATGTTTTGATAAAAGAAGACGTGGGCCGCTGCTGTAAAAAAAGTGAGGCGCGAACCGGAAAAGCTTCTGCCGATCACAATTCAACAACGGATTATGAAAGAACGGATAACGCTCGAAACACGCAGATTCTTCCTGATGTGAGAGGTGAGTCTCCACTTTGTTTTGGTTGTTTTGGCGTCGACATCATCCTAGCGCGCCGACACCTCTCTCTCCCTGCTGCAGCTGAAGTGTGGCGGTCAGAAAGCCTGTTGCTCAACGTTCGACAAGCACATAGTAACGCACAACCTTCCGTCCCCGGTAACGGTAACAGCGTTGTAACGGCGGGAAAAGTAATTAATTAGATTATTCCGTTACCTATAAAAGAACGCCGTTAGAAACGCCGTTATACTTAAACGGCGTTACTCCCAACACTGCCGGTCACACAGTAGACCGGGTTGGACCTGTTCAGGTTTACGCAGACAATCTTTACATTTAGAATTGGCTTACATATGTAAAATTTATGCAGTAAAATATAAAGCATTTTATTTAAATTCCATTCATTATTTTACAAGCACAGAGAGCCGCATCAGATGGATGGAAGAGCCGCATGCGGCTCCAGAGCTGCGGGTTGCCGACCCCTGAGCTAGGGCATGTGCGGAGGACACACACACACACACACACACACACACACACACACACACACACACACACACGCAAAATATACTTGTTTTCAATTACGTTTATTGGGCCCACTTACATTTTCTTAGGCTCACCCAATGAGTTTCTGGCTACGCTAATGGTGACTTTTGACAGACTTCTCTGAGCTCCGCAGCCATTACACTTTTCACCTTGCGCACCCCCTAGCGGCAGCTCGCGCACCCCTGGGGGAATCTCTGATGTAGAAGATCATCAAGGGGTCTTTTGTTCCCTCTTCAGGGGGAACTCCCACTGGGTTTAAATCTGGGACTCTCCACCATTTGACCTTAGAACTGAAGAAGCCTCGCGGATGAGAGGTGAAACGTCTTCAAGCAACTCAAAGAAGTCCAGACACTTTTCTTTCAAAGCTCATTAGACTACAATGACCTGGATGACTGAGAACCTTCACAGACATTCCCTTTCAATGATAATATGATCATCTTTAAACTTCAACTGTGATTTATTAAAGCATATATTAAATTTTTTTGTGTCCGCTTTGCATATAATTTATCAAATGATGGATTTTAAATAACCCAAATTATAGAAACTGAACAAAAAAAAAGAATTTTTATTTTGTTTAAAGAAAAAGAAAAATATTTACCAGCTGACGTTTGCAATTACAAATGCAGATTGATGACATTTGAACTTTTATTGCCTATTATCATCCTTTCTCTTTAGCATAGCAGGTAATTGAATTTAAAACACAACATCAGGTCCTAAAAATGTTGTTTTGGTTGAAAAATTTGGCCAACTTTATGGGTCTTTTCGATTACTTGTTTTTAGCTGGATTGAAACATAAAAAAAATTAAAGCATTTGCCAGATAGAGACGGTATGCTATTTTTAGAATGAGCATGGAATTGAATTTTTAATATTTTTTCTTAACACAAAATCAGGTCAGCTGAACAGCTGAGGTGTAAACATTTGACTGATATCTATCTATCTAACTGTATTTTTGTATGGCACCATCCACCAGCTTAACGGAAGCCCAAGGTGCGGAACATCATACCATTTTGTTTTTTATCATATCCTTATATAGGAAACTTTACTGATTGGCTTAATGAACTGACCTGTATTGGAATGTTTGCTGTGTGAAGTGCCTTGAGAAGACTCTTGTCATGATTTGGAGCTATATAAACTTGAATTGAATACATAGATAGATATCATAACAATTAAAAAATTGCATTGGAAAAAGGTAGAAGACCTTCTCCAGATCAGGGATGAGGTCCTGCCTCAAGTGAAGGAGTTTACGTAAGTATCTCAGGGTCACTAGGGAGGAAAATGGAGCGTGAGAGGCGGATTGGTGCTGCGGGCATTGTACTGTTTTGTTGAGGTGAAGACAGAGGTGAGCCTGAAGAAAAAGCTCTCGATTTACTGGTCGATCTGCGTTCCTACCCTCATCTATGGTCACGAGCTTTGGATAATGACTGAAAGAACAAGATCACGGGTACAAGCGTCTGAAATAAATTTTCTCCCCAGGGTGGCTGGGCTCTCCCTTAGCGATAGAGTGAGAAGCTTGGGTCTCTCGGAGTAGACAAGCTGCTCCTCATCGAGAGGAGCCAGTTGAGGTAGCTCGGGCATCTGGTAAGGATGCCTCCTGGTGAGGTTTTCCAGGGACGTCCAACCGGGAGAAGACCTAAAGAAAGACCCAGGACACGCTGGAGGGACTGTGTCTTTCTGCTGGCCAGGTAACAGCTTAGGATTCCTCTGCAGCCACTGCATGGTCCAATTGGCTGGGCAGAGAGAATTCTGGGCCTCTCGGCTTAGCCTGCTGCTGCCTTCGCGACCTGACTCCAGATAAGTGGCTGAAAATGGATGGATTGATAAATAGCATAAGAGAAGAAAATAAAAACAAGTAATAAGCCAATCCCATTGAACATGTTGGGGGAAAGCTAACAAGTAAAAATGAGTTTTCAAGTTAGACTTAAACACCTGAAGAGATGGAGCTTGCTTTACTGTTGGAGGGAGCTCGTTCCAACGGGTTGGTGCCATTACCGAGAAGCCTGGTCCCCCTCAATCTCAGCTCAGAGTGTGAGACCTCTGGCAACTCCAGCGTGCGTGCGTGTGTGTGTGTGCGTGTGTGTGTGTGCGCGCACACGCGCACGTGTGTGTGTGTGTTATAAATGGATACGTTCACACATAAAATTCAAAGTTTCAGCTCTGCCGCAGATGAAACCCCACTAATAAAATCTGGATTTATTAGCCTTTACGGAAAAAGCTAATCATGAATTGTTGTGAATTCTAATAATTTTTTAGCTAATGACACAAGAACAGTCACATCAGCTAACAGTGAGTCATACTAAACAAACTTGAAGGTGTGAGAGTTGAATGTTGTGATATGTGGGATAAAACAGTAGCTACAATATGAGTAATAAAGCATTTTCTGTCAGTGTAAGCATCCTGCTATTTCCTAGATGATTTTTTTATTATAGAGTTTTTAGAATTGTGGAAATCTTTGTAAACCAGGGGCAAAACTTCATTTCTCACGTTAAAAAAATCCACAATGAATCGCAGTAAGAGAAATTATGTTAAAATAATAAAAAAGCAGACACTACATGAAAATTGGTGACACATGGTTCTTTCAATTACAAAAGAGGGAACAGTGCTGAGTTGGTTTTAATCTTTTTTCTGAAAGTTCCAGAATTGAACAGAGAAGTGTAAATCTTAATGTTCAAATAGAAAGTAGTGAGGCTCATGGGGGCTGCATGGTGCAACAGTTGGTAAACACTGTTGCTTCGTAGCAAGAAGGTTGCAAGTTCAAATCTTTGCTGTGACCTTCCTGTGTGGGGTTAGCATGATCTCCCCAGGGGCTTCAGCTTTCGTCCGCAGACCAAACACTTTAATTAAATTTAATTTACTTTAAAAATATTAATATGTTAGGTTAATTGGAGAGCAAATTGTCCCTGGGTGTGACTGAGAGGTTGTGTGTCCCTGTGACCTATGCAGGGTGTCCCCCTGTCATGGTCTGAGGTGAGTGAGCCCCACAATAACAAGTGTTTAGTGCTTGATTGCAGGTGGGTGGTGTGGCAGAGCAAGCCCAGCTACTATTTGAGAAGCTGGTAGATGACCACACAACGCCGGATGATTATTCACTTTGGGTACCACCTGACTGAGTGACACTAGCTGCCTTTTTTGAGCCCTTGAAACCTCTGAACCTTTTCGAGCCCGGTTCCCAACCTTCTCTCATCCCCAGGTCTCCAGTCACAACAACCACCAACTCCACCGCTCTACCAGATTCTCCCTGGAACCGGTCACCATTCATCCCACTCTCCCTCTGCTTACCTGCCTGGACCCTGGACCTCCACCTCAGACCTCAGCTTCCTCCCTCGAGCCCTTAACTCCCAACAAGCCGCATGTCTCACCCGTCTCAGGAATTTGTCTAGGACATGTGGTCCAGGCTTCACAGTTCGTCTAGAACCTCCCCTGAACCCAAGATAACGACTTCAGCTTAACCAAACATTTTTAGATACCCGAGCATTTTGTTCATTTTAATGTACTGATATTTTTGTTTTTCAGTTTTCTTCTCTATATTCCTTTTGTAAGGGCTACAAACACCCTTTTTTGTATTTTACGAGTTTGAACTGACAGAATCTAGTTCACAAGTTACCACGGCTCAATGGAAGGGTCACTGAACTGCCATTTTTCTAAGTACAATAATCTGATTCCCCAAACTCTGCTTCGTTTACTATCAATGTGACACTTAAACATAGTTGAGCTGCTTATCTGAAACAGAGATAACAGCATGCTCCCAAATAAAAGCCTCTCAGCTACATCCAGTTGCTACAGGGACTGCACCCTTTCTGACACTGAATCAACAACAACTCTAAGGGGGTCCACCAGTCCTAAATGTTTTAGTCAGCACAAACAGTTCCTGGAATATACAGTATGTAATTAAGCTATAAGTTGCTCACAAATGCTTTTTAACTACTGAAGCTTAAAGAAAAATTGAGAAGTTCACAGGGAGCGGGGGGGGGGGGGGGGGGTCGTAAATCTCTGTGAGTGTCTTTAGACAAGGCGACACTTAGAGCAGCCAGCAGTCAGCAAATAAAACCCACTCATGATGCAAGATAAAACCTGCAGCTCAGAGTGGACGTGGGACGATTAAGCCTTACCGCTGTCGCTGAGTCTCGGGGGGCTCCCCTGTCCATATATCTCTCTCTGTTTGTCTGCTTCTTTCTTTGTGTTTGATCTTCCCCTCTCCCTTTTCTCTCTGTCATGCTTTGTTCAGTTGTAACACTGCTTCTACAGTTTCACCTCACCAGTGCGTTCCCTTAGATTTTCCACAGAAAAGTGTGATATGCTTATTGAAGACTCTGTGTCTTCTTTGGTGTCCCTCCAACTGTGTCCTCTCTGATGCACAGGTGTCTTCATAATGAGTCAGTCAGCCAGCAGCAGAGAGCTGCTGCACACTGCTCCCCACCGCCATCACACTTGCCGTTTTGGTAGCACAGTACAAAAATGTGTGGGTGTGTTGTCCAAGAAATGTGCCCATGTTGTCCCCGTGTGAATGAAATGGAAAGTGTGAGTTTACCAGAAATGTGGGTTGCAGATCATTAGATTAAATAAACCATCTTTTCTACAAACAACTAAGCAATTTAATTTTACTCTTTGGTAAGCCTCAAAGGAAAGAAATAACACGGCAAGATTTAGTTTTAAATAAGAGGACACATGCAGCGCTTTAGAAATAAGACATCAAACAAACGGGTGTTTCAGCAGCCACACTATCGATTTAGCAGTGTAGTGTGATTAATGATTGACATTATCACTACATATTAATTATGACCAATAAGATGTGATGATTCCATATAAATATGAAATATCAGCCTGATTGATCTTTGAATGTTTAATCAGAAGATTCTAGAGCTCTTTACTTCTTTAGGGACCATAACCACACTTCATATTAATTCAGACAGTCAGTATATAGTTTATAAAACGAATTTAATTATTTTTCCCAAACTAATGATACATGACAGATATGAATAATGAGATGTGATGTAATGGATATGGAGTGATTTAATTTGATGTGTGAAATGTTTTAATGGAAGCTAGATGTTTAGCAAAATCCTTCTTTGTGTCTGAGAGAAATTGTGAAGTCTGGGTTATAAAAGTGAATTGGCTGTTTATTTAGTAAACTACAGATTTATTTAATTAAAAACCTCATCAAACTCCAGTATGCAGGCTTACGATACCCTGGCATGAGTTGCTCCCGGTGGTCCGGAGGGTTGCGGTCAGAGTGGTGAGGTCACCAGCCACAACACTCAGAGATTAGTAGCTCCCTCTGAGTTCAGCTTCCCCAGCCATGAGATGCAACCCGGGGTCTGAAGATTAGGTGTCTCAGGTGTGAAGTAGCTCTGAAAAGAGCCGTTGTGTCTGTAATCACTTGCAGCGTTGCAGAAACGTCTTTGACTTAAGGTCAAAGGAGATGGTTTCAAAAGAGGCTTCTTTCCCTATTTGGCCAAGTTTGGCAAATCAGAATTTAACACGTTTGGAGTATTTACCAACATCCCTCAGAAAGCCACGCCCTCCTCAGATACAACAGGGTTTAAACACTTTGTGAATGAGAATCTTTAAAACTCTTATGCGAGGTGAACATTAACCTTAATGAGTATCTTATTGTAATGTGTATGAGTGTAGATATTGATTAACTTGTTAAATCAACACATATTGATCTGGTGTAGATAAGACCTGGAATGGATCATCGTAAGAACAATATTCATTTTAAATTCATTGATTTAAGCAGAGATTATTCAAACATTTGAGTTAAACATCTTGTTCATTCATCATATACGATTATTTAACTTATAACTGTAAAGTTCTGTGGGAGCTTCAAGTAGGTTTGATCTTTCTTTAAGGTGAGGAATCAGCAGTCAGGCTTCTACGCAGAGAGTGCAGGACCTTGGGTGGGAATGTTTATGTCTGCATTGAGGAACAATAAGTGGGCAAAGGGTTGTTTGGGGAGTCTAGATGGTGTTACCTTGAAAGGTGCATGAAAGGTTATGCTGAGTCAATTGGATGGTGAAAAATAGACCCTTTTGTACGTTACAGCAACATCAAAGATTTTGCAAACATGCATACAGAAATTGGTATTAATCAATCTCAAAACAATGCAGCATTGGAGTTGCATTTTTCATTTTTGACTCTTGAGGAATTTAAGATCAGAAAACTCACATAAAACTTCATTCTTCACTGAGTGCAGCCAGCTGATCGCCCGCTATCTGCCCTGGCCTGTAAGGGATTCTGTTTTTATTATTAGTCCTTTAGACTGCATGAATTTTATTCTGTTTTATTCATGTAATTTATGTACGTATTTGGTTATTTTATTTATGATTGTATGGTTGCTCAGCACTAGATTAGACTTGATGTCAGAGTCCAAGCCCCCAGGCCGGGCTCTCCCAGCTGACCGGCTTCCGTCTTGGACCACATTACCCAGCATGCCCCTCGCGGGGATTCCCTCCACGTTGCACCTGCGTCAATCCATGTCTATATATGGAAGACGCCACACCGGCTCTTCACTCAGTCATCGTTCCACCGTGATCCATGATCAGAGTATTCCAAAGCTACTACAGCTAAACCTCCACCTTTCCTCCTCAGACCTCATCCGTCAGCCTTTCCAGCACCGCTTTCAGCCAACCGTCTGTGTAATAAAAGCTCTTCCTCCCGAACCCAGTCTTCGAGTCTGACACTTGACTATAGCACTTTATAAATAAATACATATGGGATTAGATTCGTGCCAATAGTTTCAAGAAATACCCTTAGAAGATCAAACAAAAATTAAGAATGTAAGAGAAGAAAAACATTGCAAAAAAATCGTTTCAAAAGTTAAACTTACTATCTGAATAAACTTCTTAAAATGGTTAATAAAATTATTTGTCTTTTTCATGTTTGACTCTATGTATTTTTGTTTTAATTTTCCTTTGTTTCATTCTTGCTGCTCAGAGCTTTGCTCTTACTACCAGATTTGCACTTACACTTCCTGGCTTTCTCCTTTGCATTCCCTGAGTTTTTGGTTGCAATTCTGACACAACTCCTTCAGGTGGGTGGGACTTCTGAGAAGTCCTCTCACACAGAGGTGGAAAGTAACGAATTACATTTGCTCACTTTACTGTAATTGAGTAGCTTTTTTGTATATTTATACTTTTTAAGTCGTTTTTAAAAGCTGTACTTTTACTTTTACTTGAGTAAGTTTTTAAAAAAGAATTGTAATTTGTTACCCGTTACTGAGTAAAAATAATTATAGGCTTAATAAATTAAAAATATTGGGTGTAGCAGCGTTGGAACAGAAAGAGACACCTGCATGAGCGCCACGTCTAAACCGTGGGGGGTGTGGGTGTACACTTCTGCTCCAAAACATCAGTTCAGTCCCTGTGATCCACTCGCTGTTCATCTCCTCTCTCCCTCCTCTCCTGTGGGTTGGAACATGCACCTTCGTGCAACTGTGTGATGTCATCACAATTCCACTTGGTTCGGTAGCCCTACTTGGTTCCGTGTTTGAAATGTGTTTCCCTACTGCTCCGCACGGCAGCGGCAAAATAACGTTTAGCGCTCATAACAAGCGGATTCTCAGCGCTTTGCTCATGAAACAGAAGACCTGCAGGCCTCTGTGAGTTAAAACTTCCTGATACTGTTCAGGTGTAAACATTGTTCTCCATCCCTGTGTTTGAACTCAGAAGTTGCTTCTTGATGCCACAGATATGTGATGATTTAGCTTGTTTCTTTATTTTACTCCAGAATAAGAGATTAAATTATTACAAAAGCAGTTCAATGTAGTTAAATTAGTCATTCAAAAGATTCTAACATGCTGCAGTGTGTGTGTGTGTGTGTGTGTGTGTGTGTGTGTGTGTGTGTGTGTGTGTGTGTGTGTGTGTGTGTGTGCGTACGCGGGTGTGTGTGTGTGTGTGTGTGTGTGTGTGTGTGTTACACATATAGGACTGCAAGAGACAGCATGGTTTCATCAAATCCATGCATCCTTTTTCTTGGCTGAAGTAATGGCTCAGGAAAATAACTTGTATTTAATAAACAATGACGTTTCTGCAGTGTTTATGATAATGTTTTATCTTATATTGGACCTATCTTTGGTCTGGGAGGTGTAACTTATCATGATACTAGCCTTTTAAAACATGTTAAAGTGTTACAAGAGGAGATGAATGCATGAATTTAAAGTTCATGTTTGGAGACCAACCTTCACAGTTTGGAGACTCACGCTGGTGAGGAGACACCATTAGTTCTAGTAACACCTGGGCTCCCACGGCCTGTTCTGACAGGATGGACGTTACGGGACCCTCAAGGATTCCAGTTGGATGATTGGAGGATTATTTAGGAGGATTGGAATGAACAAACTGATTTCAGTGGTGAACAGTTAAATGAGTGAGTGAACCCACTACCAAGGATGAACTCTGCTAGCTTTAAAAATCAGCTGCTCTAAATAAGCATGAAGGTCAGTGAGGAGCTCTAGGATGGACATGGATAAAGGAACTGTAATTTAGAGGTAAAGTAGGGCAGGGCCGACGTTAACAGCTGTCATACGGTCCATCTGAAATGTTTGACTTTCATTTAGCTTGTTATGTGACAGGTTAGAGCACAATCTCATGTTAGAGTTTTGTCATGAGAACACTGAGATACCTCACAGATGATGGCATCTAAAAATTAACTTTTTTTCTTTTTTCAAAATAAAGAATAATTTAAATCACAACTGAAACATACAAGCCTAGAAAAACCTCGTCCAATCAATGTGCATGTCCTGTTCTCACTGACAGAAATCCCTCCATCAAACTGTGTGTGTGTGTGTGTGCGTGCACACACGAGCGTGTTGTGAACTGGTGTTGTGATTTAGCACTGATGTAGCCATCTTTATGCCAACAAAAATGTAACTAAGTAACTTTTACTTTGAGTACATTTTATTTACGATACTTTTTACTTTTACTTGAGTAAGCATTTAGGCAAGTACTTTTACTTGTACTTGAGTAAAAAATTATCAAAGTATTGGTTCTCGTACTTACGTAGGAAATTTTAGTAATCTTTCCACCTCTGCTCTCCCATAGGATAGTGTTTTCTCGAGTGACAGTTCAGTGACCTGGAAGTGATGTAGCCCCCAAGACTTTTTTTTTTCCACCTCGGTCAACAACATGAATTTTTAAATGAAAACAAAAACACATAGTCAAACATAAAAAATACAAAGGCTTTCATGACTCATTTTAATAAGTTGATTCAGATAGTAAGTTTTACTATTGAAACAATTTTTTTTGCAATATATTTTTTCTCACATTCTTAATTTTTGTTTGATCTTCTAAGGGTTTTTCTTGAAACTATTGGCACGAATCCAACCCCATCCTGCTGTACCAGTTCTGCCAGGAAGAATAAGCCAGATCTTCAACAGTTAATTACATCATCCTCTGTTAATAATTTTGGAAAGTAAGAAACTACTCCACCCTTAGAGGTTCATGATGAAATCTATTACAACTGCGTCATTCTTATGTTATTGTAATAGGAGCGCTTCAGCATGTTCTCACCAGAGAGACATTTTAATGCTGGTAAACATGATTTACGTCATTTACCATCATCACAATCGACTGATTGACGCTTGTTTTTCGTAATTGGATGTTTAAAGCTCAACTCAACTCACTCAACATTATTTCTATTGCACATTTACACAGTTCTCATTGACCAAAACGCTGCACATATAACGACACAATGTACAAACAAAAAAACAGTAAAAATGCTAAATCAATTAGAAGTAAAAGCTGGAGAATATAAATGAGAATCTTAAAACAATCAGCTGAGGAAGCTTGTTTAATAAAAAGGTGAAGCTGGATCCACAGTCTAGGAGCTACTGGTGAAAATGCACAATCACCTCTGCACACTAATCATGTCCTTGGAGTCACCAGAAGACATGCACTCAGATCGTAATGCCCTCGGAAGAGCATCAGATTGCAACAAAGCCTTTAAGTAAGGTGGACTCTGGCCGATATGATCTCGCCTTCCAGTGAATGTTAAAAGCCTGGCAGCGGCATTCTGCACCATCTGAAAAAGTGATTATAGCTGAATGGCAAACACCAGCATACAGAGTTACAGTAGTCCAACTGACAGGTGATACATGTGTGGATCAACTTCTCAAAGTCATTAGTTGATAAAAAAAAAAAGATCTCACTTTAGACAACAGCCAGAGTTTATGAAACCTGCTTTTAACAACACTACTTATCTGTTTGTCAAAGTTAAGATGAAAGTCTAAATACATACCCAGGTCTTTCACCACAGAGTTCCTGAAGAGTTCCAGTGCGCCAGGTTCTAGATTGGCACCACTTCTGGAGATACTGATGGTGGCACAGGAGTTAAGTGCTCACCCTGTAATCAGAAGGTTGCAGGTTCGAGCCCCGCTTAGTCTGTCACTATCGTTGTGTCCTTGGGCAAGACACTAAACCCACCTTGCCTGCTGGTGGTGGTCGTTGGGACCAGTGGCGCCTATGCTTGGCAGCCTCACCTCTGTCAGTGCGCCCCAGGGCAGCTGTGGCTACATCGTAGCTCATCCCCACCAGTGTGTGAATGTGTGTGTGAATGGGTGAATGACTGATTGTGTTGTAAAGCGCCTTGGGGGGTTCCAGGACTCTGGAAGGCGCTATATCAAATACAGGCCATTTACCATTTAGCCAAAAACTATGACCCCTGTCTTGTTCTCATTTAGTCGCAGGAAGTTATATGACAGCCAGGATTTTACAACATTCAGGCAGTCCAGTAGTGGAAAGACAGAAAACGAATCCTTATCCTTCAGGCTGTCTGACTGGTTCTTCTACTGCATTCCTTGTTATTATGATTGCTCTGTAACAGTTGCATTTGTAGTTTCTGTGATGATGAAGGGTTATTCAATCCAATTCAGTATTCTCATATTAACTTTATTGTTTCTTTCAGCATTCTGGGCATTAATAAGGAATAGTTACATGTTTTGTTTTTGGTGTCATGTCAAATGTCAGTGACTGCAGGGACAACAAGTGTTTTTGTTGACTATTCAGGACATTTCATTGAGATTTACACAGAGAAAGAAAGAAAAGGATCTTTTATATAGCGCCTCTCAAGGCGCGTAAAACATAAACACATGAAAAATATAAATTATGTCCAGAAATGTTAGTTTAGGATGTGTGGTCATGTTGATGATAAAAATAAAAAACAGAATGTCTTCTCACACCGATCTTCCCCTTCTCCTGGTTTAGTGGCCGTTAGATAAGAGGTTATTGTAAAGAAACACAGGAAGTGAATATTTATGTTGGACTTTCCCTTAATGGATCAGTCTCTCTTTCATTAAAAGACAGTTGATTAGAAAGCTGGAGTATTCTGCTGAAAGAAAACTGCTAAAGTATTATCTTATCTCTTACGTTTGTTCTGTGTTATCTATTCGATTCGATTTGTTTGTGATCCATCATTAAGCACAGAGCAAAAAGAGCTTGGCCTTACCTTTTACTAATTCTCTGCTGTTCCCTAGTAGTGGACTGATAATTTTGCTGATCTCTTTTGCCATGTTGTGTGTTCCTAAGCTGTCTAATATTGGCCTGTAGAGGGCGATATGCAGCCCAACATCTGCGTTTGCTCTGACGAAGGATGCAGTGCAGTGGACACCGAAACATGTCGGTAAATGTAAATACAGCTCTGTTTGCTCTGCGTATGATGAAAAATCACAAAAAAAGAAACATGATCTTACCTGCTGTATAAATACTTGTTCAACATCACTGCAGAGTAAAACAACAAAAAGGGCCTAAATAATTGGTTCATACTTTTCACATTTCGCCTTAAAAATTGATTTTTAGAGGTACTGGATGATCATTAGATCAGGGAATTTTTTTTTCTCTTGATTCAAGTTTTTACACTAATAAATAGATACATTGTTCTCATGTTACTGTTAATTTGCTGAACCAAGGCAAATAAAATGGTCCAAATACATTAAACAAATACACAAAAAATCAGAGAATCTCAGTCGAGGGGGTAAAAAAAATATTTGATGAAAATGAAACTTACCAACCTACAAGGTCATCATCTGAGATCCCCCCCCCCCCCCCCCCCCCAAAATGAAACCTATCATCTGATGTAGCAGATGCCATAGATGTAATGGCAGCAATTCAAATGAGCACTTACTAGCTTGTTGTGGGCCCTTTGTGCATTTTACACATGCCTGACAATGTTTGGGCTTTTAGAGTACGGTCAGCTCCACTGAGCCAGGTGTGGAGGTTGTGTTTATGTAGCCTTCTCAAGAACGTGGATGTGGGTGAGGACATCGGTGGGCTCCGCTAAAGTGGTGCAAAGAAGTCAGTAGTGCCCTTCTTAAGTGCCACAAGTTAAACAAAAGTGGGCGGGAGCAGTGTTGCTTTTGGAGACTCTGACAGGAAGCACACAGCTTCCTACTCTTCTCACTGAGCAGCAGTGCTGCCATGGGCTGCTCTCCCATCTGAGAGCGCTCACAGATCTCACGCCTCAGCTGAGGCTCCGCCCAAATATGTTTACTCCGCTGACCTCAGATTGCCAGTGAATTGCATATGTGGGAAGCCAGGTCTACCAGCGCTTAGTCAGGGTGTGATTTAAATGTAAACAAGGCTTTGTATAAAATTTCTGTTTATTTGGGTTCCGTCGAACGTCTTGACTTAACAAACACAACGCCAGACCAGGCTCCTACTACGTGGGTGGGCGTGAGAGTGACATGACTTCAGCTGGCTTATCAGTCCATAGGTGGGTGTGTATGGTCAGTTAGCACGAAGCATACCATGGGAAGCAGGGCCAAACGAAGCAGGTTGGCTCTGCACGGACAACATCAATGTAGATGCGATGACCCTACCATGGCCAAACCGAGATGACCGTAGAGTAAACGTGTCATAAGCAGCCTTGGTAGGAATTGCATCAGTCAGTCAACAAAAGATAGAAAAAAAATATTTGTTGTCTCCATTTGCAAACCAACTCCTGTTTTTGGGTTCATCTCGTTGACCTTTCAGTGCACCTGCATCACCTCGAAACTAGCAGACACAGATTAACAGTTGGGGACTAACTGAGACAAGGTGGTGTCACAGACACTCGGAAATAATAGAGTTATTATTTGAAATGTCATCCCACCTTTGTCTATTAAACATTCCATGTTCTCAACAGACTATGGTTTCCTTTGATGTATAAATCATGGCCTGCTGAAGTTTCTAGTAATTGACAGGATGGTGTTTTACACACACAACTTTCGTTTGACATTCAGGAGAGGTTTCATTCAGCTGCCATTAATCAAATTTGGTTTTAAAAAAATCAGTGAGTGTTTTTCTCAGTCTCAGATTGCCTGGTAATCTCTAAATGGACCATGTGTTTGCCTTTCCTGCACCAGGCAGTTACACAGGAAACCAGCTGACCTGCGTGGTCTGATGACACATAGATCAGGTTTATGTGTCATAGCGGAAAAAAGGCCATGAGAGTGGTATACCTGCTGGGTTCCGGCTTCACCTCCCCCAGTAGATCAAAAGTAAAGGAAGTGGACGATGGTGGAGAAATGTTATGTAGGCGTGCCCTGCTTGTTCAACACACACACACACACACACACACACACACACACACACACACACACACACACACACACACACACACAAAGGCGAAGGATGTGTGTGTATGTGAGAAGCAATTCAGACTGACAACATATTGGACTGTGGTATGGATGGAAACGAATAATTATTTTATGACGTAAAGCATCAAACCACAGACTTTCCAAAAAACCTAAGAAAGAAAAAAAATCGGCTTTCACTCCTACTTGTTCAAATTTATGCCCCGGATGATGTTTTCTAGACCGTATTTTGAGAATATGTCTTAATTTGCAGAGACAACAGAACCTAAATGATAATATAATAATTGCAAATTTTTGCTGTTTAGTTTTAGAACTATTGTACAGAACCAAAAACATGATATAAGCGCAACACTTTTCTCTTGCACCCCTTTTTCATGAGCTGAACTCAGGTAAGACTGTAGAGATAGAAAAAGAAAAGGAAAAGGGGAAAGACAAACAAAAGTAAAAAGAAAAACAAAAGAAAAAGTGTAAAAAATTAAAGTGACTGTGACGAAGACAAATATTTTGGTGCATGGGCAGGTCACATGCTTCCTTAAAAGAGAGAAATACTGAGCTTGTGCCATGGGGAAGTGCAAGTTTAATGGTAACTGGATGGCTAATCCCACGTTCATGACGTGGTTAGCACCGGTTCAAGCAAATAGCTGGAAATTGTAGCTCAAATTCAATTTTTAAAATAGCTTAAATTTGATCTAAGTGGCCTTTAAAAAGGTCTTAAAAAGTCTTAAATTTGGCTCCTTTAAACCTGCAGATACCCTGCAAAGTAGATGTAAATTTTATGAATTGGAGTATTTTGTATATCATACATTCAAAATTTCGAAGACTGTATGGTAAAAATTGGGCATGTGATTTTAATGCTCTTTTATATAGTGACTCTATTTTTCTAAAAGTTGTTTGATTTGTAAGAGATCAGTTTGTAAAGCAGGATTCTATTTACGAGAACAGCATGCATGAACATCCTTGCAGCTTTAAGTGGTGTTGATGATCAAATGAAGTATTTAAGCAGTTTTTTTTTATTGAGCTTCTTGACTTTTAATCATAAAGGTGGGGTCAAAAACCACTCTGAGGTATTTGATCTAATGTACCCAGTTTAAGCTCCTCCCCTCTAAGAAATACATGTGGATTTACAGTTTCATTATTTTGTTTGATACACATCATGCAGACTTCTACAAACTGCAGACAGGGCCAGACCCCAATAAGGATGACGAGCAAGTACCGCAGCAATTTCCTAATGTTGTTATTTCTCACACATATGGCAATAAAACTCTTCTGAATCAGAGAAGCTTCCCTGAGATGGTTTCTGACAGTTTGTGCAGAAATTCTTTGGTTATGCAAACTGATTGTTGCTGCAGCTGTCCAGGTGTCTGGTCTCAGACAAGCATGCTGTATGTGGAGGTCTTGGGCTGGTGTGGTTACCCGTGGTCTGAGGTTGTGAAGCTGGTCATGTACTGCCAAATTCTCAGAAACGCCTTTGGTGCAGACATGAGCGTTCATTTCACGGGCACCAGCTCTGGTAGACATTCCTGCATTCAGCATGCCAATTGTACATTCCCTCAAAAGTTGCCACTAAGCCTAGTACTAAAAGTACTAAAAGTATTAAAAGTATTAAAAGAAATGACATTCAAAGTAGTTGTTCACTTGTTTAAAGGATCATGTTTGAGCTTTGAACAGGAATATACATAGCATTTTCTTTTACTTAGAGACATGAACATTAATGTCAAATAAATGTGTTTTACCATCTAAACATTTTGTCTTAATAAAACAGAAACAGCAACTGTGCAGCACATTATTAATCTCAGTATGAGCTCATACTCATGTCCAAACATATATTTGTTCAATCTCAGAACTTTAATTTCTGTTTCCCCCTTTCAGTTGGGAGGCTTTGTGCTGCTGTGTCTTTTAGTTATTTATATGTGCAAATAAAATTGACAAATTTTCTCTAAATTTAATGTCCAGTTAGAAAAGTGATGCACAGAACTATGGGGTGCCATTTGTAAAGTCAAACAGTCATAATCTAACAGCAATATTTTTGGTTATTTATCATATCATAAGAGAAAAAATTGAGAGTTCACTTTTTCAAAGTCATATTTTCACCATGTTATTCATACATTTATAAATGTTAAAGTTTCCAAATAAATATTTAGATAGCACGCTAAATATTTAATTTATAGTTAAATATTTATGTTGCAAACTAAATATTTAGGTCTGATCTAAATACTTAGTTTGTAAAATAAATATTTAAAATTTAAATTAAATATTTAATTTGTAAATTAAATATTTTCCAAAGAAATATTTAGATCCCAGCTAAATATTTATTTTCCATGATGTTATTTAGCTCCACACTATAGTTTATATTTTTGGGTCAGACTTAAATATTTATTTCCCAAATACTGATTTTGCAAACTAAATGTTTAGCTCCAAAATAAATATTTAGCTGGGATCTAAATATTTATTTCGGAAAATAAATATTTAATTTACAAATTAAATATTTAGTTCCAAAATAAATATTTAATTAGTAAATCAAATATTCAGTTAGTGAATTAAATATGTATTTTACAAACTAAATATTTAGATCAGACCTAAATATTTAGTTTGCAAAATAAATATTTAACTGCAAATTAAATATTTATCTTGCTAACTAAATATTTATTTGGAAACTTTAACATTTATAAATGTATGAATAACATGATGAAAATATGACTTCGAAAAAGTGAACTCCCAATTTTTTTCTCTTATGATATGCTAAATAACCAAAAATATTGCTGTTTGATTATGACTGTTTGACTTTACAAATGGCACCCCATAGTTTTCATGACATTTAGCGTGTATTTGGCTGTGTCCGAATCCAGAGGTAGGATGCTTGTGAGTACGGGTCCTCGCCGGTCTAGCAAGACCGGGTCCTTGCTAGACCGCTAAAACCGGAAGTCAGCGGCTCTGAATTCGGACAGTACTAGCCTCGTTTTTATTCCCGCCCCCAGGTCCAGTTGCTTAGCTACCGTGACGGCGTGAAACAGGCTAACAAGCTAACAAGCTAGTCAGAGGTGAAAATGGATCCACAGCAGTATTCCCTTTTATTTTTGGTTTTTGAGGAGCTGCGACTGCTTAGTAAACGTCACCGGCCTTTGTATTTAAGGCTGAGAAGCAGCCATATCCAGGTAAAATTATTTTTTGTTTAGTGAACCAGCTTTCAGGCATTACATGTTAACTTTAGTGCTATAGTTTCATTTATATTTTAAGCAACAGAAAGACATGTGGCTGAATATACACATTAGTATAGAGTAGACTAACATGCATATAGTTAATTTAACCTATATTCATCTAAAATAATTAATGGAATGACATTTTAGAAGTTTGTATTTGATCATAATGCTTGGTTCTGTGCATAAATTTCATAGTAAAAGTAGCATTACAATGTGTTTAATGTGTATTGTCCTTTTCAACTTATGCCTAATAATGCCTAGCTCTCTTCTAAAAATCTCAAGCATTCATACAGGTTTTTTTTAATTGTTTTATTGTTCTCTACTTTTCTTTTAACAGAACAGACCCCTGTACTTTAGGATAAACATGAGTGTGCCAGTCCTGGACCGGTTTTTTTAACCAGGAAGATCCCAGGCCAGATTTTCGTCTGAGCAGGGAGTCTTTTGTGGTGTTGCTAAATCTCCTGAACCAAGATCGGCGACATGGTTGGGGTGCCACAATCGAGACCCTGGTGTTTCTGTTCTGGTTGGCAAGTGGAACATCCTACAGGGTGGTCTCAAGAGTATTTGGGATGCCTCGCTCAACTGTCCACGACATCGTCCATCGAGTCACGGAGGATGTGGTCGCAATCCTCCACCAGGTCATTCACCTCCCCAAAACCCCAGAGGAGATGGAGGTTGTGTCTCGTGGGTTTGCTGGGCTGGCTCGACACAGAGCTTTCATGAAAGCAGCAGGTGCGATCGACGGCTGTCACATTCGGATCAAGGCTCCGAGCGGTCCTGATGGTCAGTGCTACAGAAACAGGAAACTGTTCCCATCTATCATCCTGCAGGCAGTTTGTGACCATCAGGGCCGCTTTATCGACACCTATGTGGGCTGGCCTGGGTCGGTCCACGACTCCAGGGTCCTCCGGCACAGCCCACTGTACAGGCAGTCAGCCTATCCTCCTCCAGGGCACTTCATCCTCGCGGATGGAGGGTACCCATGCCTCCAACATCCACTCCCCCTCATCACCCCCTGCAAACGGGTGGTTCAAGGTGTGGGAGCCCAGCGCTTCAACAGCCATCATTCCAGGGCACGCTGCATCATCGAGCATGCTTTTGGAATGATGAAGACCAGGTTCAGGACCATCTTCCTGAAAGCGATGGAGGTCCACCACACCTTTGTACCTCATGTAAGTTAACACAAAGTGGAAATAAACTTTGGGTGTAATCTTTGTTTGGGAATGAAATATAAATTAAATTTTTATCTCTATTACAGGTCATCATAGCATGCACCATCCTGCACAACATCTGCCTCAGTGCTGGTGACATTGTGGTGCAGGACGATGAACTGGAGGATGATGCTCCAGAAGATGAGGGGGAGGCTGGTTTGGAGGCAGTCAGTGGTGCCCTCTGGCGGGACCAACTTTCTGCTGAGGTGTCTGCTCTGGAGGAAGTACCACCAGATCACAATTACTGTTAACAGGCAAGTAATTTACGTAGGAATCTCTAGTTTAAAAATCATTTAGTCCTGTTATCTGCTAGAGTTACAAGTATTATACTCATGATCTCCTTTTTTGCATATATCTGAATGTTAGTGATGTGACAGCCGTCGATTGAGCCAGCCCAGCAAACCCTTTTGATGGACGATGCAGTGGACAGTGAGATGACGCATCCAGACGCACCCTCTGCAGACCACTCTGTCTGATGTTCCACTTGCCAAACAGAAACGTTCAGCCACGGATCTCGGTTCCTGCACTCCATCCACCTCGATGATCCATGTTTAGTAGATTTAGCAACACCACCAAAGACTCCCTGCTTTCCAAGTTTACTGTATATATTTTACTTTTATCTTTACTTTTATTCCTTACAGTGTTCCCTTACAATTTATTTACTATGTTGTTACTTGTTAAAAACTGAATAATAAAACTGTTAATGATCAAAAACAAGTTATCAATTAATAGAAATTTTATTACATTTAAACAAATAACAAAAACATTCAAACACATATATAGAACCTGAACCAGAAGAAACTAAAAGAAAAAAACTCCATTTCTCTGCCATCCTTTCCATCAATGCTATAAATCTGTCCATCCTTCTTACTCTCCTCTCCTCCGCTTCCCTCTGTTGTCTCATGTCCTCCCTGATCAGGTCAAGGAGCTCATCAGCCCTTCTCCTTTTTCTCCCTGATGAGGAGTCCGGCTTCCTTCCACCACTCTCCCTGTCCTCTGTCTCACCCACTGCTGCACTTGGCCCTGGAGTGTCCTCGGGAATGGAAGCAATAAGGACAGGAGGCATAGTGGAAGGCCTCTGTCCCAACACCTCGTCCATGGGGACAAACCAGGGCCAGGTTTCAGCAGTGGGCTTTCCGCTGACTCCCTCTCCTGACCCTGGATACTTGCAGTCCTACAGACAAAGGGAATTAGAATTACAAGGCTTTATTGTCATTTAACAACAGAGAACACTGTGGGCATAATGAAATTACAGATGCTCCTTAAAGGTACTGGTTCTGGATGAGAATAGAGAGGAATAGAAGAACAAAGTCAGATTATAAATCATAGTTGATAAAACATGCAATAAACAATATTTTAATTTATCAACATGGGAGATGAAAATTGTTTTCTGTGTTTTTTTCCGCCTAAAATGAAATTAAAAACATTAAATCAGTAATGTGGTTTCTTAAAAATTAACTTAAATAAACATTAAACTTAGTATTCGTTATTTTTGGCGTTCGTTACATGATTACATAAGATGCAAGCTCTTTTACGGTGAGTTTTTTCCTATTAGACTTTCAAGCAAGTTTACGGTGGGGTGTTAACCTTAAAACAAATGATGAGCAGCTTTATTCGCTAAATAAACACACACACGGGAATTATGACGGGACCACCATACAAGCTCGTTCTCGCTGATTTCTGCTTAAAATGTACTTATACAAACGAAGAATGTCTATAAACAGAACCGCTTTCAGCTTAGTTTTCTACCGCTATTTTCTTTTGAAAAGCCTGCTGGGATCAAGCTAGTTTACGGTGGGTTTTTTCCTATTAAACATTCAAGCTGGTTTTCGGTGGGGCATGTTTTAGCCTTAAATTACATGAAAAAAAAAACAATTTGCGGTATTAGATCTTATATAAAACACAAACCAAAAGTGCCCAAACACGTATTTTATTTTTTTGACCGCTATTTTTTTAACTAACTTACATTTTAAGCTGTACTGCTGTCCCGCTCCGTCCGCCGTTGTTGCGAGTGTCGAGTCCAGCGG
This sequence comes from Nothobranchius furzeri, assembly GCF_043380555.1. Lineage (NCBI taxonomy): Eukaryota > Metazoa > Chordata > Actinopteri > Cyprinodontiformes > Nothobranchiidae > Nothobranchius > Nothobranchius furzeri. Next base: position 47,122,759 of record NC_091748.1, read on the forward strand.
CCGGCGTGCAAAGCATGCTGGGATACCCTTGCTCCTGTGAGGATCCATCAGACCCATCCTCGAAATGTGGGTGGAGCGAGGACGCGTTTGAGGACGCGAGAATGAGGATTCTTGGAATTCGGACAGTACTCGTCGCTGCGCTTTGACGTCATCGACCTCAAAATGCGCACTCACAAGCATCCTATCCGTGGATTCGGACACAGCCTTTGTCATGATGTGAGGGTGGGGATGGCGGACCATGTGTGGTGGGGGGTTCAGGAGGCAGAAGAGCAGGCACGGATGAAATAAAATGGATTTAATAGCAACGGGCGCGACAGGACAAAACGAGACATGCACATACAATGATCCGACAAAGGACAGGTGCAAAACAGGTGGTATAAATACACAAGGCTAATTAGGAAAACATGGGCAGGTTAACAAGGGGCAGGTGAGAACAATAAGGGCTAATCAGGGCAGGAGAGGAACACAGTCAGGAAGGCAGGGGCAGATCGTGACAGTATTTTATTTAAATCATCTTCAGCTTTACAAATTTTTGAGAACATTTGTTTTGCATTGTGTGGGAAAATAACCAAAAGTAAACTGGTGCACTCTGGGAGGTTCATGGAGTTCCGAGGACTCGCTTTGGGAACGGTGGTTCGCTTAGGGACTATCAACGAATTTGTAGTCCTTTGTAAACGAGTACAAAAAATAAAAAATAAAAAACTTCCAGAATTATTTCCTAAATGACTCAAAATTACATTTACAAGACACAACAGTTTTGACACGCTTTACACAATCTGGTCTTCTTTTATTAGGATTTTATTCCAAAATTAAGGGATTTTTTTCAATAGCTCCTAGGTAAATCAGTCTAAATACACAAAACCATTTCTCAATGTTGTTACTAAGCCAGACCAATGAGACACAGCAATTTTTAACACCTTTAATATGATCAGATCTTTTTTATTAGGATTTTTATCAAAAATTAAGGGATTTTTTTCAGTAGATCCTAGTTAAATCATTCAAAATACCCAAAACCATTTCTCAATTGTGTTACTAAGCCACACCAATGAGACACAGCCGTTTATAACACCTTTCATACAATCTGATCTTTTTTTATTGGAATTTTTATCTAAAATTAAGTGATTTTTTTCAATAGCTCCTATAAATCAGTCAAAAAAAACCAAACCATTTCTCAATTGTGTTACTAAGCCAGACCAATGAGACACAGCCGTTTTTAACAACTTTCATATAATTTGATCTTTTTTATTAGAATTTTATTCCAAAATTAAGGGATTTTTTTTCAATAGATCCTAGCTAAATTAGTCAAAATACCCAAAACCTTTTCTCAATGTTGTTACTAAGCTAGATCAATGAGATACAGCCGTTTATAACAACTTTCACACAATCTGATCTTTTTATTAGAATTTTTATCAAAAATTAAGGGATTTTTTTCAATAGCTCCTCGGTAAATCGGTCTAAATACACAAAACCATTTCTCAGTTGTGTTACTAAGCTAGATCAATGAGACACAACAGTTTTTCCTTTCATGCGATCTGATCATTTTATTAGAATTTTTACAAAAAAATAAAGGGATTTTTTTCAATTGCATAGGTAAATTAGTCAAAATAACCAAAATCATTTCTCAATTGTGTTACTAAGCCACACCAATGAGACACAGCCGTTTTAACAACTTTCATACAATTTGATCTTTTTTATTAGAATTTTATTCCAAAATTAAGCGATTTTTTTCAATTGCTCCTATAAATCAGTCAAAAAACCCCAAACCATTTCTCAATTATGTTACTAAGCCAGACCAATGAGACACATCAGTTTTTAACACCTTTCACACGATTCAACTAAACCAGTCAACTTCAGGGTTCATTTCAAGATCCTGTTTCTGGTCTATAGGGCCTTACATGGACAAGCACCATCTTACATTGTGATCTTCTTAGTCCCTACACCCCCAGCAGGTCCCTGAGGTCCAGTGATCAAAGCCTACTGGTTGTGCAGCACCAGGCTAAAGGTCAAAGGTGACAGATCATTTGCTGCTATGGCCCCCAGACTCTGGAACTCTCTCCCCCTGAGCCTGAGATCAGTGGACTCAGTGGCCTCCTTCAAAAAGCAGCTGAAGACTCACTTGTTCAGGCTGGCTTTGTATGACCTTCTTCACTACTCTCTCTTTATTCTGCTCTCCCCACCTATTCCACCTTCCTCAGGATCCACTGATTTCCCTCTTTCCTATTCTCTCTCTCTTTCTTAACATTTATTTTTTAATCATAATTGTCTATTTTTGCACATTTTAAATGTATTTCTAAACATTTTCTAAATGCTTTTTTATATTTTTACATTTTTTTTTGTTTTTGTGAAGCGCCTCGTGATTTTTATCTTGAGAGGCGCTATATATATAAATTCAAATTTCAAGTTCAAAGATAATTTATTAATCCCAGAGGGAAATTAGAGTTTCAGTACACACAATTCTGAGATCAGACATACAGACATAGACCAAGGGTGGACTTTAACTTCAAAACCAACCGGCCAGCCGGGCTGGTAACTCTGAAAATTTACTGGCCCCGCTGGTCAGCTGCCAAAACGAGTCAAAATAACAACTGAACCATTTTAAATGTAATAAACCTTTATTTTGTACACATTCACAAACATAATAACGTATTCAAGTTTGAATTTGTTTGTTCCCTCAACAACTCGATTTTGTCGTCACATACTTATGGCATACAACGCAGTACATCACCTCCTCCGCTTTGCTGTACTCGAGCCATTGGCTGTGTTCGAGATGAGCCAGTTCTGCGCAGAGTAGACCAGCGGTGATCGGCTAGCAGTGCATGCCGGTTAGATTTGTGTCCGACTTGACGACGACTTGCTCTGACGTCATGCATACGTAGGCAACGATAACCTCGTGAGATCAAGGCGGCCGCAGATTTTGGAGCAAGGCGCTGCAGTTGCTCTCTACCGGCTGCAAAACCTAGGGGATGATGGGAAACGCCTGGCTCTCACCTGATCTAAGATCTGATTGGTTCATATTTGGATCCAAACATCGGGTGGTAGAACATGAAATGTTTGTTGGTCACATGTATTCTGTAAATCACGTTATGTTGATGATGACAACTATATAGGCCATAAAGAGAAATGTGATTTGTGTTCTTTTGTCACGTTTCCTATGAACACACTAAACCTACAGCTGGTAACCTTTACTTATTATTACAGTCATGTCTCCATATACAATATATGATATCCACAATTACGTGAGGATGTGTTTCAACTGCTAACAGGCACTAGGGCTGGGGTAAACGATTATTTTTAAAACGATTATTCTGATGATTATTTTATCGAATAGTCGACTATTCTAATGACTATTTAGAAAATTAATCTAATGATTATTTTTCTATTGCACAATTAACAAAAACCAGAAAATCTCAAATAAATTCCTCAAAAAAATTGATAAATTCTTACTGTAAGAGAATAAACACCACAGGCCTTCCATTTTGTATAACACTGCTTTTATTGTGTTGCTGTTGGTTATGTTCTGGTGACGTGTAGATCTTGGGAGTGCAGGCTGCTGCCTGAGAGGTGGTAGAAGATGGAGTGTCTCCATGCTGCTTTGTTTTGGTCACTTATGTGCGTGAGGCGAGTGGTCTTACGGGTTAAACCAAACTCAAGGTGATATTATACACTAAACCGAAAACCCACAACACTCTAAATGTAATAAAAGGGAGATCTACACCACAAAAAAGATGAACTCTAAACCAAAACGTAACAGCTTATCCCAACGCAAGAAGCTGTTAGCAAAGATGCTAACAGTAGCTTTACCAACGTTAAGTTCAAGTTACCAAGTTTAAATAAACCAAAAACACCCAGCAGCAAACAGACCAGCACGGAGGAGAGACTGCTACCACTAAATCAGCTCTCCTAATGTCTGAAAGAAGCTCCTTTATGAAGGGAGAAACGCTCCCGGTGATGTTCTACATCTGCGGTAGAGACGAAGCAGCACATCTGACCCCGGAAGTTGTTGTCCGTTGTCGGGAGACCAAGGCGGGCAAAACAGGAAAGGAATCTAGTAGCGGACGGACATTATTCCGGGTCTTCGGTATTTGGCGGAGATGTTAGTGAAGGCGGAGAAGAGGGCGAACTAGAGGAAAAACATGCAGATTCCTTTTCTATTTACAAACTCCTGGGGATGCAACAAGTGGGCGCGGTGCGTCGACTTCCGGATCTGACGTCGACAAATTTTTAGAATCGAGCCGTCGACGTCGTCGAGGCTTCGCTACAGCCCTAACAGGCACCAGAATTAAAATTGAAAATTGAACAAGTGTGAATGCTAACGCGATATCTTCAGCCATCGTCACCCCCGAGCTACACATGCAGGGAAATCTGTCCGACTCAAACGCTGACTTTCAGCCACTCCCCCTGCTGCTTCCATCTGCTCTCGTCTGTTTTCCAGGCGAGGCGCTGTTCAACTCGAACACAGCCATTCTCTGCGCCTCCCGTCTTCTTTAAACCGCCAAGAATCATTCCACCTACGCACACGCTTCTCTGCTTCATACCGTTTCGAACTGTCTCGCTTCTCCTCACCAGTTTTAAAGCGTTTTGCCGGAGATTTCATCAAGAAATCCAAACCCTGTGGCGGCGCGGTCTTCCTGCGTGCTTGTGTGTTTCTAGCGTGGTTCCACTTCGTCTTTAATAGTTCACGTGACTATAACTAGAATCGTGCAGTACGTGCACGAATCGTACAAGTGCAGTACGTGGCTAGAGGCGCGCAGGTTCACGCGCGCAAAACGAAAACGGCGGCTTCCTACAGGGCGGGGCCATGATGTGGGTGAAAGCCGGTGTGTAAATGACAAACAAGGCTTGGGCGCCACCCGGGCGGTAAGTCGTCAAGTATTTACCGCCCAACGAGAAAATTTAGCGCCATTGGCGCTCGGGTGCTTTAACGGTCCACCCCTGTAGACACATGACAATAATTGGTGACTGTGGTCATTCGCAACCCGAGTTGCGCTACCGTAATACCGTAAGAGGCTAGAGTCAGGGGGAGGGGAAAAAAAGGCACTTCAGAGTTACCCTCAACAGAGAGCAAGGCCGGATTAACGATATGGGCAACTGGGCAATTGCCCAGGGCCCACAAACTCTAAAGGGCCCAGGGCAGCAAGGGCACGAGCAAAATTATGTATCTGTAATTTCCTGCTTTATAAGGACTATGGTGGCCGTACGTCCTGTTTTCCCCGGACATGTTCACTTTTCACTCTCTGTCCGGGGCGTCCGGACTGGGGGTTCTTGTATTGATGAAAATGTCCGGCTTTTCATCAGGAGCAGGGATCGAATTATGGGGGAGCTGTATATCCTACACATCCAGGGGAGCCAGAAAAAAGTTTTCTACCTATATTACATCATTTATGGACTCTTTTGAGCAGAGAGCACAGAGAGCGGCACAGCGCGTTGTTGCGCAGCGCTCCAGGCTGCTGCTTCCAGCGCACGGTCCATTCTCAAAGTGGCGCAACCAAAAAACTATAATTAGCATGCCATCGTTCATGTCCGCACATGTTCTCTACTTTCTGTCTTATTTGAGCCTGAAGCGCTCTGCTACTGCGGAGCTCATCACCTGTGCTGCAGTGATTTCACTTCACTGACGCAGCATCGAAAGGCGCACTCTGCTTTGCGGTCAGGAGATCCCTTTGATCTGCTCAAAAGTAAGGTGAAAAAGTAAGAATCCAGGCAGCAGTTTTTCTGGAGAGTTTAGAGGAGATGCAGGAAGATGAGAGACAGACAGGACAGGAAAATAGTTCAATAAAAACAAGAAAACAAAACAAAAAGTAAAATGTAGGTAGATTTATCTCCACTACACGTTTTTACCTGTATAAAGCAATAAGTTATACACATGTCATATTTATACATCTGATACAGCTCAGATCACCTTCAAAACTCAGTCACACACCCAGGGCTGTTTCAAGACATTTTGGGGGCCAAGGCAAAATGACCCCCCCCCCCCCCCCCCCAATAACTGGGCTCCCCAGAAGCCTCTGTAATTCATACCCTCTCCAGGAGTATTAGTTATACAGTGTTTGTAAAAGCTCCTCAGACATCACTGACATGTTCAAATATCATCAGATGGAAAACGTTGGTTACGTATTGTAACCCCAGATTCTATGAGTCTAGTCGCAGCCCTTAAGCGAGCTGCTATTGGAAGGGTGATCTCAGCATCAGCCAATCATGAAGAGCTTAAATGTACGCCCACCACGTGGGCACCCCTTGTAGGTTATATAAGTGGAACGACCCCACTGTTTGCCTCCGATGGCTCTTAGTCCTAACAGAACCAGTGGGGCCAGTGGCTTAGGGCTGCGACTAGACTCATAGAATCTGGGGTTACAATACGTAACCAATGTTCTATTTCGTCTAGTCTTAGCCCTTAAGCGAGCTGCTATTGGAATAATGCGCAGCTGGATGGGTTTACGCCACACTGGTTAGCTCAACCAATGGACACACCCAACAAGTCTCCTTTTAGTGAGGGTCGCTCAGCCTCAGCCCAGGGCTTAAAAGGCTGACGCAGCCAGAGATAAGAGTGAGGCCCCCACTAAAAAATATCATCCACAAGAGGATGAAATTCATTCAAGTAAGGCTGATGTGGTGCCATAATGCATTCACTCAGCCTGCTGAGGTCCAAGCACTGAACGAGTGATGGATCCTGAAGACACATCTCGTAAATAATAACGAGTAAAGGAACAGGGTGAAGCCCATGAAGCAGCCTGACAAATGACTTCCATTGACACACCACTGTGGGGCGCCATAGAAGAGGAAATCCCTCTGGCTGAGTGAGCCCTGAGTGTCTCAGGGGGATCCCGCCCTGCTGATGTGTAAGCGTGAAATGGCGTCACATAGCCTGAGTCAAAGGCGCTGGGCCAACAGCGCGTGCCCAAGGGAAGACTCCCTGTAGTGCACAAACATGCTTTGTGAGCGGCGAATCCCTGAAGTGCGTGACACATATCGTGCGAGCGCGCGCACCGGGCAGAGAAGATGGGAAGTCGCCTCCTCATCAGAATTATGGGGAGGAGGAAAAAGTTCAGCCAATGAAAATTGACCTGGATTTGAAGGAAGTATTAATGTTTTTGGGCACAAAGGCTGGGTTGGGGCATAAAACAGCAGACCCTCCATCTTCCCGGATCCTGAGGCATGCGGGAGCCACTGAGAGGGCGAGTTAGGTCGCTCGCTCTCTTGACTGATGCCAGTGCCAGCAGCAAGGCAGTTGTGACAGGAACTTGAGTGAGACCTGGTCCAAGGGTTCAAATGGGGCTTCAAATAAGCCACGCAGAACCACCGTTAGATCCCACTGGGGAACTAGCGGGCGGGACACAGGCCTGTTCCTTCTGACACCTTTTAGAAAACGTTTTGTGAGGGGATGACTGAAAACAGACCCATCACCAAAATCCTGGTGACAGGATGAGATAGCTGCAGCATGTTTTAATAGTGCTGAATGCGAGGCCCCTGTCCATCAGTATCTGTAGAAACGATAGGACATCCGCCAGCTGGCAGGAAGGCGCTTGAAAATTCCGCTCTGTGCACCATTTCTGGAAAGCTGCCCATTTAGCAGCGTAAGATGTGATGGTGCACCCGCGCACTCTGAATCGTGGTGACCACATCATGCGGCAGCCCAGAAACAAACCCCTAAGCGTGACCGCTCAGCGGCCAGACTTACAACCGTTGGCCTATTTCTGGAGGATGTTTGATTATCCCATCCGCCTGGGGAGGGGCGTCCTCCCTTCGCGGGAGTCTCCACGGGGAGCCGGACAGTAGCGCTTGCAGGTCCTGAAACCATGACGCGGACAGGCGTCTGGGAGCCACCAGAATTACCGAGAGCTGTTCTGACCAAACTCGGTCCAGGAGACGGGGAATCAGAGGAACTGGTGGAAACGCATACAGGAGCGTTCGAGGCCAGGGCTGGTGTGAGAAGGCGTCCGCCCCAAACGGGGGTTGGTCCCGGGGACTCAGGGAAAACCACAGGCGACACTGAACGTTTTCGCGAGCCGTGAACAGCTCCACAGACAGTTCCCCGAACTTTATCCAGATGTGCGGAATGCAGACGCCAGTCGGAGTCGCGGGGACCCCTCTCGACAGGATGTCTGCCGCTACATTCAGGATCCCCAGAATGTAGGTGGCACAGCAGGTGGACATGTGCCCAACACAGTAAACCTGTGGCTACGCGCAATAGTGGGAGGGATCGAACTCCCCTTTGGCGATTTATGTAGGCTGTCGCCACCTGGCTGTCTGTGTGAACTTCGACATGACGGCCATCAAGAAGGCCAGCAAAGTGTCTGAGCGCATTCCTCACTGTCATAAGCTCCAACACATTTATGTGCTCGAGCGTGTGGGAGGGCCAGCGATCTGCCACCGTATGGGACAAGCACGTGCCCCCCACCCCAGACAGTGACGCATCCGTAAACACAGATACGTGTGACGTAGGACTTCCGATGGGGACCCCGTGTGAGAGGATGCAGGGGTTCCCCCAGTGAGCGAGGCCCCCGCCCACTGAGGGGGGAACCCTCAACATACGTCTCTTCTGACGTATCGGGTGTACCCGGAGGCGGATGAGCGTTGCAGGCGCCTCGAGCGCAACAACCCTAGTAGCACCGCCGAGTGGGCTGCAGCCATCATGCCCAGAAGTCTCATGACTAACAGGGCTCTCACGATCTTGCGGGGTTGCACGCGGGAGATCACCGTGGTGAGATCTGCCGCTCTCACGGGCGACAAACGTGCTCTCATTAGGGAGGCGTTCAGCTCCACCCCGAGAAACACAATCGACTGGGATGGAAGGATGGAGTTCTTCCCCCAGTTTATAGAAAACCTCAGGGTTGACAGATGCTCTGTTAATTTCCTGGTTTGTTCTGACGCCTCGTCCTCGGACCAGGCGCATCGGAGCAGATCGTCCCGGTAAAATAAAACCCTCGTTCCCGCCGTGCGCAGTGGCTGCAGCGCGGTCTCCAGACATTTGGAGAAAGTGCGCTGGGCTAGCGAGTAGCCGAAAGGGAGGCATTCGTGCGCGCGTTTCGACAGCGGACGTGTGCTCGAGGTCATGTGAGGATTGGGTTCGCGCCCTTACCGCCGTCGCTTGTACCAGAGAACTGGGAGCGACCCATGGAGGGCTGTGCTCGAAAGGGCGAGTGTGAAACAGCTGGAAGAGGCTGATCCGCACCGCAGAGCGTGGAGTCCAAGGATGAAGGACGAGTGGGAGCCGGGCCCGTGCATGGGAACGACAAAGTGCCAGTGGATGGAGCCGCGCAACGTGCGCGCTTTGCGCGTGGTCGCGACAGCACCATGACATCCCGTCCCACCCAACGCTGTGGGGGAAGCGGGATGAGTCGGGCCTGGCCGTAGGCTGGGGCCGTTGCGCAAATGGAGCGCACCCTTACAGCAAGCCGTGTAACATGACCGAGTCAGACTGTGTGAACATGCAGATGTGCTGCAGTGCTTGGTGCGGGGAACATCATGTGTGAGGATTCGGCAGAGGGTTCTGCAGAGGACTGTAGGACTGTGCTCTCGATGTGACGTTTTTTGGGTTTTATTTCAAAACCAAAATCATTCACAGAGTTAACATTAGTCATAAGCACACACATTTCCCCAACGAGTCGTTTTCGTGGTTGTTTTCGGCGAGATTCCTGTGACTGAGACTGCCAAGGCTGTGTCTGCTGGCTCATTCGGAACCATTGGCCGCCAACTCCCTGGTCCCGCCTCAGTGGGAGGCCGGCTCTGCGGGGCTGGCCATGCAGCTGGGCGCCTGGAGTTTCCTCGCCGTTCGTCCCATCCTCTGGGGGAACGGCCGGAGTGCGAGGCTGACCGAGAGTGGACCAGGTCTCGCACCGTGGCTGAAAGTTCAGCCGCCGTCTGAGCCCTCTCGATGACGCTCGTAAGATGGGGACCAAACAGAATGTCAGAGGTGATGGGGCCTTCCAGCATCTCCCTGTGCAGGTGTTCAGGAATGGAGGGCAGGGCCTTGAGCCACAAGGCCCGCTGGATAAGGGTCTGCCAGGCAGCAATGCGAGCAGAACCGGTGAGTACAGCCACGCACAGATTGAGGATGGCATCAGCAGTTTTAGTAATGATGGTTTCTGACTCGACAGGAGCGTCAACCTCCTCCACCATTTTGGGAACGCCAAAGGCGAGAAGGCGATGTTATTTCCTGCAGCGCCGGTCTGGAAGGCGCACTGGAGTGTGCGATCGGCGAGCTGCCTCAGCAGCTGGTCATGCTTAGAAGAGGGAACTGCTCGCGGTCCAACGAGGTGGTTCTTGGCCTCGACGCCACACAGCGAAGCCAAGTCCGGCTCCAGTGAGGGAACGGATGGCCAGCCCAGGTCGGAGAAGCCCTCGACCTTGGTAATGGGCACATATGTGGAAATTGGTGCCTTGAACCCGGCAGGCTCGGAGAAGGCGGCGGACCAGCAGCTCATGGCAGCGGGGAAGCGTGGCCAGACGGGGTCTGGACAGCGCGTCTGCGTCGCCCCAAAAATTCCCGTCAATTCATCTGCCTCAGGCGGAGCCGGTTCTGGAACGGCTAGCCCCTTGCGGGCCGCAGCCGCGGAGATGTTGGTGGGCAGCTCCTGGAGCAGTGCTCTAACTGCTGGCAGGGAGGAGCGAGAAGCCACTGGGGCAGAAGGACCCGCTGAGCGAGGCTTGTCGACCTCCGTGTTGTACAGGAGGGAAAAGGGGCTACGGCAGCCAAGCTCGTCGTGCTCCTCACGAGGCTCGTCGACCTCCTTGTTGTACAGGAAGGAAGAAGGGCTATGGCAGCCAGCCTCGCGGTCGACCTCCGTGTTGTACAGGAGGGAAGAAGAGCTATGGCAGCCAGCCTCGAGGTCGACCTCCGTGTTGTACAGGAGGGAAGAAGGGCTATGGCAGCCAGCCTCGCGGTCGACCTCCGTGTTGTACAGGAGGGAAGAAGGGCTATGGCAGCCAGCCTCGCGGTCGACCTCCGTGTTGTACAGGAGGGAAGAAGGGCTATGGCAGCCAGCCTTGCGGTCGACCTCCGTGTTGTACCGGAGGGAAAAAGGGCTATGGCAGCCAGCTTCGTCGTACTCCTTGCTGTCGATGACATCGTCCAGTCGGTAGGAGCCAGCCGGCTCCTGGCCGACGTTGAAGAACTGTAACGCTTTGTCCAGCGAGTACATGCCAGCCACCGGAATTTCCTCGTCGGTGGTGGGGGTGAAGTACTCGACCCGGCGGACCTTTTCAGCCACGGGCAGAGCGGTACAAAATGGGCACGAGGCCTGGGGGTCAAGGCCAGGCCAGCGTGGTGAGCCCCGAGACAGACCTTACACTTGGCGTGCAGGTCGCTGCTGGAGATGGAGCCCGTCTGGCAGGCCGGGCAGATCCTGGCGTCGCTGGACATGGTCGGTGAGTAGATTTTTCTTGTATAATTGCTCTTAAACGAAGCTCTTAAGCTTGGCGTGAAGAGAAAACGGAGGCGAACAGTGGGGTCGTTCCACTTATATAACCCACAAGGGGTGCCCACGTGGTGGGCGTACATTTAAGCTCTTCATGATTGGCTGATGCTGAGATCACCCTTCCAATAGCAGCTCGCTTAAGGGCTAAGACTAGACGAAATAGAACTAAATTATCAGACATGATGTCTCATCTGCTGCTTTTCTAAACTTGCAAAAAGTAACAAAACCATTTGAAAGCCACTATTTGTGGATTCTCTGAAAGTTTCCATGGAGTGTGTGACAACTTATTTTTTCATTGATCCTATCGTCTAATCTCACAGCTGAAACAAGCATCCTTAATAATCTGTGCACAGGAAGCTTACCAATGCTGTAGTAAAACAAAAGGTATAATAATTTCTTATTAATAAAACCTTTTTGCAGCACTAAAGCAGAAAATGACATTTTGTAATAAATATGCTAAATATTTACACATGAATTGTTTTAGAGCCCTTTTATTGGCAGAATCTGATATTAATTTAGTTCTTACAAAAAATGGGTCCCAACATGGTTTGTGTGGCGTTGCCATAGTGTGACGTCATAGGCACAGATCCCCTGTCCTCTTTTTTGGAAATGGAAATAGGGTCACCCTATAATACCGTAAACAAACTGTCCACCCGGGCTTTTGCACTGCAGAGACGCTTCGCTGCCTACGACTTTGAACGTCAGTTGAGAGCGGTTGAGAGTCAATCTCATGCAGAATGACCAATGAAGAGAGGGCCTCAAGTTAAGAACCTCTCCTCATTGGTCAATCCACACGAGGTGGGTCAAAGGTTGGGCTGCATGGTGGCGCAGTTGTTAGCACTGTTGCCTTGCAGCACGGAGGTCGCAGGTTCGAAACTCGGCTGTGGCCTTTCTGCGTGGAGTTGCGTGTTCTCCCCATGCATGCGTGGGTTTCCTCCGGGTACTCCGGTTTCTCCCACAGATCACAACATGCCCTATAGGTTATAAATTGTAAGTCGCTTTGGATAAAAGCATCTGCTAAGTAAATAAGCATAAATATAAACATACCCTGAGCGGGTTACGTGATGTCAGGCATTCAAGTATTGAGTATATTTACTGCATATTACAGTAAAATATTCTGTATGTGACCATATTATGGTGATCCTTGGGTCGTGATGATGGGGCCCTTTAATATTGTTGCCCAGGGTACAACAAAGTGTTAATCTGGCCCTACCTATAACCCAGTTGGTTTTGTTTTAATTCAATTCAAAATATTTTCTGCCATTTTCTCTGTCTAGAGCCAAAGCGCGTTCCTCCTCCAGTATCACCGAAGCCTCGCGGGCCTCCGACAGCTCCCAAACCCGGCAAAGCTGTAGCGTCTCCAGTTACCATGAGCCCGGCTGCAGCCAGTCCCACCTCGGCCCCTAAGCCTTCCTCTGTAGCCCCTCTTCCAGCTCTTGACACCCCCTCCGGCCCCTGTCTGTCTCTGGGACTCCCTCCTACTTCCCCGTCTCCAGCTCAGAGTCCCTCCACTCCGTCGCCTCACCCCGTCAAACCTCCTCGCTCCTCCATCGCTGGCCTCACTATTGACCTCCTGGCAGGAAGGGAGGTGGAGGAGGAAGAGGAGGAGGGGAGGAGAGAGAAGGAGGCAGAACCCGAGGAAGCCTTTAAGGAGGGATGGAGCGAAGGAGGAGATGGTGGGTCACGTGGAGGAAGGGGAGAAAGAGGGAGAGATTCAGAATCGTTTGGAGGAGACCAGCGCCTCCTTGGCTGCAGCTCTGCAGGCTGTAGAGCACAAAATAAAGGAGGAGGACAAGCCAAATGAGTGAGTATGAGTCATGCTAGAGAGTAGAATCAAATAGAATCCTCTACATAGGATGTCCGGGTAAATAAAACACATCACATTATCTTTTTGTTTTCTGAAATAAACAAGTCTAATATGAAATTTCAGAAATTAGGTCTGGATGAGGGGCAAAAATCTAGAAAATCATCTTTACTTCCAGATTTCCCCCTTTACATTACCTAAAACTAAAAAACTCAAATGAAGAAAACAGTCATTGTCCAGATGGTCTAATCGATTTTTACTTTCTTTATGAAGCTCCATGGCAGCCATGACACCTAATAAAAACATGATTTCTCATGTACTTTGCTGGTCTTTGTAAAACGTCATTCTCCTATAAAATGAAAACAATTGTAAAACATGAGTTTTTTAAGTATAAACAATAAACAAAAATCATGATTTATATTATTATTTTGGGATTTATCATTACTTTTTGTTGATCTTTACAATTAGTCGACTCTATTGTATGTTTCTGAGTTTGTCAGGTGTGTGTGTGTGTGTGTGTGTGTGTGAAAATAGTGAATGTCACCCATAAACTGAATCTTAAAGCTGCTTTCCATCAGTGGAGGAACTCACCTCCACACTTGACTCAATGATTCTGTCAGCATGTTTATCGAAGCCTCAATAAATGCTAATTATTCCATTTTTCTTTTTCAAAAATTTCCAGCCAAAAAGGAACCGTCTCTATCCTGGATGACATCGGCAGCATGTTTGACGACTTGGCAGACCAACTGGATGCAATGCTCGACTGATCTCCAGCCCCCCTCCCCCTGACCCATCCCTCATGACATGTAGGTGTGTGAGAAGACGGCGCTCCCAAGACTAAATGCTGGCGCTTTGGGGAGCTCGTGTTTGAGCGTCTGGCCCTCCCATGTTTAGTGCTTCCTGAGTAGCCTTGAAGAGGGAGTCCTCTTTATCTGGTGCAGTAGCTCTGGCTCCTTCTCCTGATGCGAGGAAGCTGCTCCCACACAACCTCTGACCTCTGCAGCCCAGCGCGTTACCTCCACCCAGCCTCAGACTGCTGCGTGGACCGAGAAGCACAATAATTCATCTCAACACAAAAAAGGCTGGCTTAGACAAACTTTCGGGTGCAGTCTTAAGAAACTAAGCACACTAATTGTCTCAAAGGCAAGTAGACGGAGAGATGAACAAACATGTCACGCTCTGATGAGGATTTTTAAAAGCACACTGAAACACAGACCGCTCTCTTTGCGTCCATCTCTCCTCTAAAATATCAAAAGGATTCATTTTTCCAGATGCGTCGTAGCCTCCGTTTCTCCTCTGTACGAGTGGAGGCCAGTGGTTCGCTGGACTTCCTGACCCGCGTGTCGTCTCTTCTCACGTTGTTGTTGTTGGTGCTCTTGCTGTTACTGTTGGTGTTGTTGTTTCGAGCGTGTGCGTAGTCCCTGCTTTTTGCTCATGTCAGTGTCCTCCTGCTCGTACAGTACGTAGTTACGCTAAGGATCAGACCAGCTATGAGTTCTTAAGACACTTGCACATAAATCAGATCGCCGGTGTTCATCTCTACACATGAAGGTTTTATGCTTGATAATAATAATAAGAGACCAACACACGTGAGGTACAACCAGTGGCGGTTCTACATGGAATTACTCCCCGGGCGAGGCCCCCTTTGGAACACCCCCCCCCCCCCCCTCTCCAATAGATCTTTATCATGATCCATAATATTTTAGAATTACCTCTGTAATTGTAATTTAAACTGACAAAAAAAACTGTAGACTACCAAAAATGCCAACTTTTACAGAACAAATCATGTAAAAATAATCAGTGCAGCCATCTGCAATAAATAAACAGGATAGTTAGTGGTGACTGGGGAGTTTTCTTCTATTCAATTCAAGTTTATTTATATAGCGCCAAATCACGACAAGAGTCGTCTCAAGGCATTTCACATAATAAACATTCCAATTCAGGTCAGTTCATTGAGCCAATCAGAAAAAATGTTTCCTATATAAGGAACCCAGCAAATTGCATCAAGTCACTGACTAGTGTCAATGACTTTACAGCAATCCTCATACTAAGCAAGCATAAAGCGACAGTGGAGAGGAAAACTCCCTTTTAACAGGAAGAAACCTCCAGAGAATCCTGGCTCAGTATAAGAAGCCATCCTCCACGACTCACTGGGGATCGAGAACACACACACACACACACACACACACACACACACACACACACACACACACACACACACACACACACACACACACACACACACACACACACACACACACACACACACACACACAAAGACAAAGTAATGTGTCTATAGTTATATTGTGATTTCTTAGTAAATATTCTATTTGGTGAGAGATAAACTTTATTATATTTATCCTAGTGGATCTATAATTAAACAGATAAACTAGTAGTAGCACATCCACTGTCAAGGAAAGCAAAAAGTTATTATCAGGAGAGGGAGAAAGTTTAAGTGGTTAGCAGCAGTGTGCTAGACAATAGCCCCCTCCATGAGGCCACCACAGCTCAGCAGAACATTGTTGTAGCTTCTTCTGGGGAGAAAAACAGAGAGAAAATAAAGTTAACAGCTGAAATTGCAGAAAATAATACAGTTAAAGAGCAGATTGTGGAAGAAAGCAGTAGAATGTGAAAAGTGGTCAGTGTATCTTCCAGCAGTCTAAAGCCTGGTTTATGCTTCTCCGTCAGCTCCGCAAGGGACAGATACGCACGGATTGACGGAAGTGTTTTGCTCTCGTGCTTCTCCGTCTCCTGGAGAGTGTTGCAAAGCAATTGCCGGGCAGGACAACAGAGGGTGCAGCGCTGTTCTGTGGTATCCTGTCATGTATCGGTCCAAGATCGTGTGTTTATATTGTGTTTTTGGGTATATAAGAGACTTTTAACACGGACATATTTGTCTCTCATTCTCCCACCTCTTCATGCGCTTCCCACCTCTAAACCCACGTTTCCTGTCATTTCCGTCCACAAATAAAACGCTTGCTGCGCATCTTTTCACTCCTCCAGTCACGGGATTTAAACGTTCATATTTTTAGAGTTTTTTCGCGAGGTATTCTTCAAGCTTCTCCATGTCTGCCGCTAGTTAAACTCGGCTCTCTTTGCAATGGCGGCGCTGTAAACAACAGCTGCGTCCTGACCAATCACAAGCTTGCGTAATCCATCTCGTTTGACGATGTTTAAAAAAGTGGGCTCGACTCCGTACGTACTTGCGTGCCTGCCGAAGCCCTACGCAAGGACAGATAATGGCGTTGCGTGTCTCCGCACTGACGCAGACGGAGAAGCATAAATCAGGCTTAAGCCTATAGCAGCATAACTACAGAGATAACTCATGATAATCTATCCTATTTAGATGGAGGCATGTTGGAGTCAGGACAAGGGAGAGCCGTCTTTACCGACTGTACACTCCACCTCCCTCTACTCCCCCACTTGTCCAGATTTAGGCTAACATCAGATTTTAACCATAGGCCCTATCAAATAAAAATGTTTTAAGCCTATTCTTAAAAGTAGACAAAGTGTCTGCCTCATGGACTAAGGCTGGGAGCTGGTTCCACAGGAGAGGAGCCTGATAACTAAAAGATCTGCCTCCCATCCTAATTTTAGATATTCTGGGAACCACCAGTAGACCTGCAGTCTGAGAGCGAAATGCTCGGTTAGGAACGTATGGAACAATCAGATCACTGATGTATGATGGAGCTTGATTATTAAGAGCTTTTTATGTGAGAAGAAGGATCTTAAAATCTATTCTGAATTTAACAGGTAGCCAATGTAGGGAAGCTAAGACAGGAGAGATATGATCTCTCTTTTTAATTCTCATCAGAACTCTAGCTGCAGCATTTTGGACAAGCTGAAGACTTTTAACTACATTCTGTGGACTTCCTGAGAGTAATGAATTACAGTAATCCAGTCTTGATGTAATAAATGCATGAACTAGTTTTTCAGCATCACTCCTGGAAAGGATGCTTCTAATCTTAGCAATATTCCGAAGGTGCATGGAAAAAGGAAATCCTACAAACCTGTTTAACCTGGGATTTGAATGACATGTCCTGGTCAAAGATAACACCAAGGTTCCTTACTTTGTTCTCGGAGATTAATGTAATGCCATTCAGGTCAGGTGATTGGCTAAGCAATTTCCTTTTCTGGATTTATGGTCCAAAGATGAGAACTTCCGTCTTGTCTTGATTTAAAAGCAAAAAGTTTAGAGTC
Organism: Nothobranchius furzeri; assembly: GCF_043380555.1. NCBI lineage: Eukaryota > Metazoa > Chordata > Actinopteri > Cyprinodontiformes > Nothobranchiidae > Nothobranchius > Nothobranchius furzeri. The sequence continues at coordinate 47,140,177 of NC_091748.1, forward strand.
ATCCAATTTTTTATGTCCTCAAGACAAGCCTGTAATCTACCCAACCGATTAGGTTCATCAGGGTTAATGGATAAATATAACTGAGTATCGTCAGCATAACAGTGGACGTTTATCCCATGCTGTCTAATGATTTTACCAATTGGGAGCATATATATAGTAAAAAGAATTGGTACAAGCACTGAACCCTGTGGTACTCCAAGTAACCCTGGAGTATGAAGACGATTTGTCATGTACATTTACAAAATGAAATCTGTCAGACAGGTAGGATTTAAACCAGCCTAGCGCTGCTCCTTTGATCCCTACAACATGTTCAAGTCTAAAAGAACATTGTGATCAACTGTGTCAAAGGCAGCACTGAGATCTAACAAGACTAGAACAGACACAAGATTCTTATCCGAGGCCATGAGAATATCATTTGTAACTCTCACTAACGCAGTTTCAGTGCTGTGATACTCTCTAAAACCAGACTGAAATTCCTCAAACAGAGCATTAGTGTTTAAATGCTGACATACTTGGATGGCCACTATTTTGTCCAGGACTATGGATAAAAATGGAAGGTTATATATTGGTCTATAATTCATTGGGTCATCTGGATCCAGAGAAGGCTTCTTAAGTGAAAGGTTTGATTACAGCATCCTTAAAATCTTGTGGTACATACCCATTTACTAAGGATAGATTGATTATATCTAGAATGGGGGCAGTAACCAAAGGAAATGCATCTTTAAACAATTTGGTTGGGATTGGATCCAAAACACAAGTTGAAGGTTTACACTGCAAAAATTAGCCATCTTAAAATAAGCTAAAAAATAGTTGAATTTAGTCTAAATGACCTTAAATTAAGTGAAATAATCTGCCAGTGCAGCAAGATAATTGCACTTGGTAAGACTTCTTGAAATAAGAAAAAATATCTACACTTTAGACAAGTGACAGATTTCTTAATACAAGTAGTGAAACACTAATTTCAAGTGCAAAATTAAATAAAATTAACTCAAAACTAGCCTGTTGGTGCTTTTTTCAGTTTTTTATCCCTCTCATGTTGAGATGAACAATCTTGGAACAAGCAACTGTACAAGATTAATCTTATGCAATCAAGAATCATTAATAGGTTTTGTTTTAAATCAAGACAAAGAATTTATAATAGAAGAAATTAGGCACAGGGTGTAATAAACAACCTTTATTTGAAATTTCTTTTCAAATGTCAAAAATTTTTCCAAACATCGCACAGATCAACGACTTTCTTAACAAATCTTAATTTTAAGCGTATTGTTTTGTATTCCTCTAACACATGAAGAACCTCAACATTTCATATACTAAAACTTTGTTTTAAGATGAACATTTTAGACACAGATTTTTTTTTTGGTAACGTATACAGTGTCAGGAAGAATCTAACAAAAAAAAAATTAAGAATGTAGTTGTAAATGTCTACATCACAACCTCTAAATGTTGGGTAAGAACTTTTCTGAACAAACATGACAGTCTAGCTTGGACAGTGCTACTTCTAACAAAAACTTTTCCACTCTGCCATGGCTTTTTTGTATGAGCCTGTGGTGTCTTGCTCATGGATATTGTCCTTTAAAACTTCAGTCTGAATGACAGACAGAAGGGTTGCCACACACTTTGGATAAGTGAGATGCAGGGTGTAGCAGTATGCCATTAGATACAGCAAACCTTGACCGAGGTCTTCTTTTGCAAATGTGGTGATGGGAGTGGTTTCCAGTGCCACAAGACAGGTTGACCCATCAAACAGCAAAACCGGGCCCAAGAGGGATCTCTTCTGGAGGTACATGGCTGGATCTTCTGTTGGCTAAAGAAAAAGGACAAATTATTTCTTCATGGTAGAACAGAGAATCTGAAATGTTACTGGTGCAGTCCAACTACTTGAGACACAATTGCTGTCCCCACATGACTGACCATTTAATTTTAATCACTTAGAGACTCTGTCTAATACTAATTTTAATTACATTACATTATGAGAGAGAGAGAAAGATGAAAAGTCAGAGAGAGAGAGAGACAGAGAGAGAGAGAGAGAGACAGAGAGAGAGAGAGAGAGAGAGAGAGAGAGACAGAGACAGAGAGAGACAGAGACAGAGAGAGAGAGAGAGAGAGACAGAGAGAGAGAGAGAGAGACAGAGACAGAGAGAGACAGAGAGAGACAGAGAGAGAGAGAGAGAGAGACAGAGAGAGACAGAGAGAGAGAGAGAGAGACAGAGAGAGAGAGAGACAGAGAGAGAGAGAGACAGAGAGAGAGAGAGAGAGAGAGAGAGAGACAGAGAGAGAGAGACAGAGAGAGAGAGAGAGAGAGAGAGAGACAGAGAGACAGAGAGAGAGAGAGAGAGAGAGAGAGACAGAGACAGAGACAGAGAGAGAGAGAGAGAGAGAGAGAGACAGAGAGAGAGAGAGAGAGACAGAGACAGAGAGAGAGAGAGAGAGAGAGAGAGAGAGACAGAGAGAGAGAGAGAGAGAGAGAGAGAGAGACAGAGAGAGAGAGACAGAGAGAGAGAGAGACAGAGAGACAGAGAGAGAGAGAGAGAGAGAGAGAGAGAGAGAGAGAGAGAGAGAGAGAGAGAGAGAGAGAGAGAGAGAGAGAGAGAGAGAGAGAGAGAGAGAGATGAAAAGTCCCCACCATCCTGTTTATTCTGCATCCTGCAGCACTACGGATCAGAACCGCTGCAGATACGAGTCACATTACTGCTACAAGTCTGCTCCACACACACAGGAGCAGGAAGTACAGCAAGCCGTTGTAGTGAACATAATTTAAACTGTATTATTGCCAACCCGTACATAATAGACATGCCATCATTGCATTGTTAGCAGCAGAAATTAAATGTTGTTACCATTTCCAATACAAATGCATGTTAATGAAATACATTATATTTTACTGCATATATTTATGTGTCATTTAGACTAAGATGAGTGTTATTAATACAAACCTTAAACGTTACTGAAATGTGGGTCAAATATATAAAAATATTTTAACTATAAATATCAGATGGTAAAAAGGAAATAAACACTAATCTAATGCATATTATTGAGCCTTTCATAATAAGAGTCTGTTATTTTAGCCTGATCATTTTGATGTTTTATTTCATATTTTTTAGCAGCAAACCAGTTTTGTTTCACTTGAAACGTTGTCAAATGAAATATTCAATTAATCCACAGAAGCTTAGATTCAAACACTTAACGATAACATATTTGGCTTTTAAAAAATTGAGGCAGTTGAATGCACAGAGTATGTGGTGGGGCATGGTCAGGATGGTACCACCTCTGCCTCAATTTGAGTCAGGAAAAACCCTGCATGTACAAAATAAAACCACTTGCAGACATTCAACAGATATGAGAAAACTAACCTGAAGGACATGAATTAATGCCTCACTGGCATGTCCCAGCTTCTTGGGGGGTACAGCTGGTGATGGGAAGAGCATGGGGTGTGCCCTGAACAGGGCTATGTTGTGTTTCACTGGAACACAGTAAATCAACTTTTAGTTCAACATTACTCTGCCTAAATCTGATTGACAGCTTCATCTTGAGTTCACAAATAATCCCGTGCCACCATTAACAGTCCTGTATTTTTCTAAATACCAGAAAGCATTATTTTGTACACTCATTTGACAAAAATTGTTCATCTTATATTATAGGGCTAGACATTCAAGAGTCAATCACAAGAGCATCGACTCCGCAGCTGACTGGATCTCAAGCCAGTCGGCACTTGCTTACTGCCTGAATTAAATAAAAGATTGTTTCTATGTTATTATTAAGGATTTGAGCATGCTCTCGTGTCCTTGAATGCACTGGCAGGAGATCCATCTGGAGCTATGCTGTGATTTGGGATCCATTGTGGAGCGACAGATGAACCGCACAAATCCGAATCCAGTCCATATTCTATTTTACAACTAGAACCCTCCAGAACCTCCTCTGCTCCCCAATCACACGCTTCAAGGTAACCAGACTGAATGACAGCTCAGAAGAGGCTGCACTCTCAGGCATTTCCAAATAAAACAAACACCAGGCAGATCGACTTCTTAAATGTAAATAACAACTCGTTACTCTACGATGTATTCAATTCTATTTTTAATTTATTCCCGACAGGAACCTCTCCTCTGTCCCGACTGTGTTTATAACCTCTGCAACTAGCTTGGTTCTTTTGCACTTTGGCAGCCAGTGTCTCGATCTCGCAAGTTTTCTTTTTTCTGGGTAGAACACAGGAATCCCTTAATGTGCTGAGGACGTAGCGTGACCAAATATGGTTAATTGAGGGTGTTTCTGTATATAAATGACTGAACAGACATGAGCACCTGGGTATGCATGTGTGATTTTTAATCAGACGAGTATAGAGGAACGTGCGTACGAGAGGCCACCGCATGTTTCATAAATCAGGATTTTGACTGTTTGTACGAACAATCTAAATTTCTTTCATAGGAACGAATTTAGGAATATTTCTACAAAGTTTTGGTGAATGAGGCCCCAGAATCCTAGCAGTCACAAAGAGCAATATAAATAAAATTATAAATAAATTTAAACACTGTAGACTATTTTTATGGTTTGTTGTGTTTAATTTTAAATGTAGTTGATGTAATGTACAGAAAGGTCAAGCTTCTTGTCCTTGTTGCCCCTCGAACTTATCAATGTTCAAGGACACACAGTGCACTGTCACATCCACTCTTGCCGGATCCACTCCCAGCAGAACCAACCGGACTCCACCTCCTATCAGGCCTCGTGCCTCCGGCACTCGCCAACGTTCCCTACGCCACTCATAAAAGCCGGAAGCATTCTTCCAGACGCCGTCAGTCATCGAGGGTTCTTCAAGCTCAAGACTAGAGCCTCTTTTACCTTAACAGACTCTAAACTCCTTGCTCCGATCCGGAGCCGAACCTCCTGCTCCTCTCTGGAGCACACTCCACCCACACCTGGAGCAGCCAGCTTCTTCCTGCCTCCCGCTCCATCGACTCCAGCCGTGGGGTAAGTCACCATCCGTGACAGGGCTCAGTCATGCTGTCACAGACGGTGAATTACCCCACGGCTGGAGTTGGAGCGGGAGGCAGGAAAAAGCCAGCTGCTCCAGGTGTGTGCTTCCGAGAGGAGCGGGAAATTTGGCTTCTGACGGGAGCAGTAGGTTCGACTCCTGGCCTGATGGGAGGTGGAGTCCGGTTGGTTCCGGCAGGAGTGGATGTGACAGTGCACCCCAGCTATCATCTTTTTCTCTGAGAAAGTTTGGTCTCCTCAGCTTAAGAAATATTTAACTATATACTTTATTAAAGAGGGGTCATCTGACATTCTAACCAATATGGTACAATTATTCCAGTTTCATCAGTGTTAACAATATACATAACGATAATCATACTTATATCTGTAGCAACAGTTACATGGTGTGTGGATGACAGCACAATGACTAACCTTCATCCTGGTTCATGGGTGGCTTCAACACCTTCTTCCAAACACCGTAAAACTGTTTTTTAATTCTGTCAGGAATGTGCAGTTGCCTTTATCCAGGATGCGCCTCAGCTCGTCCATCACCTATAGTGAAAGAAACAAAAAAGTATATGCTTGCTTTATGGGGAAGAAACAATAAAAAATAAGCCACTTACATTGTGAAGCTCCTTGAAACATGGGTATGCCTCGAGAATCTTTCCGGCTCTTTCCTCTTCTTTCAGAACATCACTGTCAATGAAGGCTCGTCTTGATTGAAACTCAAGGTCAAGGATTTGCCGGACCTTGGTTGGTTGGTTGGGCTTTGGCTTCTTATACATTGCCTGCAGAGTCTTGTAATGCCTGGCCTGCGTTACTCGACTATCCTTGTCAGCTAAAAAAACATAACAAACATTTAAAAAAACATAGGAGAATCTCCAATCTCAGAATCTATGTGAATAAGGATTACAGAACATAGTTAAATTAAACAACTGTGAGCATAAACAATCCAGTTACTCAGCAGTTTACACAGATGAATATATTTTGAAACACAAGGTTGACATACCATTTAGAATCGATACTGTAAAATCATCCAATCCATCCATGATTTCCTTGTGTTCCTTTCAACTGTGCCTTTACCTGGAGGACAGAAACAACCATCATGCTGTGCCATGCAGATAAAAACGGAAACTGCTCTAGACTGGTTTTAAAAGTCTAGTGACCACCTGTCATGGATCCAAAGTTTAGCACCAAAAGCATCAAACATCTCTTATGTTTTTTATTGGGGTTGAACTGTATTTTGATCATGTGTTTCAAATAATATTAGTAATATCAATTTCACAAGAATGACTGAAAAAAAACCTGTTGTTTTTATTCTTAAAAACAATTATGAACTGTTGATTTTCCAAATTCTTTCATTCATGATTTTTTTTTTTCACCAACTGAAAATAGTTCACTGAAAGCTCCATACACCTTACACTCGTGTGTAATCTTTCCGGCAGGATGAGTGACTTTCTTTATCCAGGGTTTCTGCAGAAATCAGCAAAACAAATTTAATGCTTTTTAATGCCATTTTAAAGCCATTTTTAACCTTTTTAATGCCATAAACAAACACACATGAGAATCCACGGATATATATGTACATAAAAAAATCCTCTGAGAATTCAATGTATTATAATGTACCCTGAGATAAACAACAAAAAAATGTATGCCTGGAACATAGCAAATACATAGTTGCATGGAAAGTTACATGTTATTGAACATGCTACAGCATTTTTTTCACACAACAGGATTAATGCATCTTAGGTGTGTTCTTGCTGTGTCTTTCTAAATCCATGCTTTCGTTCTTTTTTAAACACAGAAACAGTTTTGTTTACCTGTTTGTAGCTACAGTTTCGCCGACGGCTGCCGGCTTCTTCAGGCTGACGCTGATGGTGGCGCGTCACTTCCTTCTCCGTTTATCTGCGGGCAGCAGAGGACGTTTTCGCCCTCTACAAGAACCAAAACCAGTGATAACCCTACCATACATCAGAGTAGAGCTGAAACAACTAATCGATTTAATCGATTATAATCGATTATTAAAATAGTTAACAACTTTTTTAGTCATCGATTAGTTGTTTAATAATCATATTTTACCGCATAAAGTCTATTTTTACCACAATCTGACATCGGTTACAAGCTGTTAAATTTGCCGCCAGTGTGTGGCAGTAATGAGCCACTGATCTACCAGTGGAGCCGTAGAAGAAGAAATGAGCCAATGAGTGCCCTCGGTTTTCATGACGTATCACGTTACTGACGCTCATCTTGCTGTGAGAGATGGCGGAACAAGAGGAAATACGGAAGAAAAATAGAAGCGACAAAACTGAAGAGAAACCCCAGACAAAAACCTCACGAGTATGGGAGCACTTTACTCTAGATGCCTTGAAAAGACGGGTGACCTTCAAAATATACAAAAACCATCTAGCATAGCACGGAAGCACGACGTCCCTAAGTGAACATTTGAGACGAAAACATGTGGGGGCTGATGCAGCAGAGGAAGAGCACCGCGGTCAAGTGAGCTGTCATTTGGAAGAGCCAGCCCGGTAAGTAACAGAAAATAAACAAGCTGGAAGCCCGGTAAGTAACAGAAAATAAACAAGCTGGACTTAAAGTTTTAGCTGAGTTCGTTATACTGGATGTTAAACATGTTTTTTGCCGCGTCAGTTTACGGTGTTCTACTTCTGATTGACTAGATGCCATCGTGAATCTCCTCCGTGTTGTGAATCATGCGCTTGCCAAATTCAGCACGTCTGTTTATAAGAATGTTCTCGTTAAGAGAAAAACGGCACAAACCCATAACTATGTTCCTCATTCAAAAAAGGACAACTCCGCGGTGAAAAATTTACAGACGAGCTGTGTCCAGGTGAATATAACGTTGCATAGTTGTACGCTTTCAATTTTTAAATACAGGAGAAATTCAGAAAAAGTCATTTTTTTACTATTAAAAGGCTGTTTTACCGTCTAACGCTGTAAAACGCCTCACAACACATTTTTATCATGTTTCTTAAACAGTATTACACAAAATAAACATTTTTCACATTTCTCTAGCTAATTTAAACACTCCCGACTCAAAGTAAAAACCTCATGAGCTTCTTACTTAGAGCTTTTTAATAGTAAAAAAATTAGAATTTTTTCTGAATATCTCCTGTTGCGGGCTATTTTGTAGAACGTAACCCTCAAAATAAATGATCACTGTATATTGTTAATTAATTCAAATAATATAATATTGATTTAGTGTTGTAGTGTGTGTGCTGCTTTATTTTATATGTGTACTTATTTCAGTCTATTTGTGTTTCTTATGCAGAAAAAAAACAAGCAACGATGGACAACTACATGGGGAACAAGACACTCACCCCCCAGCAATTCATACCACTTACAAACTCTATTCTAAACATGCTGGTAAAAGACATGAGGCCACTATCCATGGTGGAAGGAGCAGGCTTCCAACTAATGCTAAAAAATTATTCTGGACTGATATTTTGCACTGTTTAGCTCATTTTATACTGCTGACTGTGTTCATGTGCAATAAAATAGATTGCAGTCAACTGCACAATTCTCTTATGTTTTTTTTTCTTAACTGAAATGCATCCATCACTTGTATAGGTTAAATAGCTAAACAATAACAAACCGATTAATCGATTAATCAAAAAAATAATCGACAGATTAATCGATTATGAAAATAATCGTTAGTTGCAGCCCTACATCAGAGGCATAACGGAAAAAATAAGAGCAACAATGAAAAAACACAACATAAACACACCAACAAAGCCATACACAACAGTTAGAAACAGACTAGTACACCCAAAAGACAAAATATCAGCTGGACAAAAATGTGGAGTCATCTACGAAATCCCATGCAAAATATGCAATAAAACATACATAGGAGAAACCGGACGCCAACTCAATACACGGAAAATAGAACACAGAAAGGAGTGCGAGAAAGAGGCAAATCGTAAACACACAAGAGCAGCAAAAGAAGAAGCAGAAAGTACAATAAAAAAGTCAGCCGTAACAGATCATTGCTTAAGAGAAAACCATATAATGGACTGGGACAACACACGGATCATAACCACCGAACAACAAAAATACAAAAGATGGATCAAGGAAGCAATCGAGATAAGGAGACGTGGATGTGGGACCATGAACAGGGACGACGGAGTTTACACGCTGGACCACGCATGGGACTGCATCGTCGGAGAGGGGAGAGCGGGCAGTAGAGGGCGACAACGTCCTCTGCTGCCCGCAGATAAACGGAGAAGGAAGTGACGCGCCACCATCAGCGTCAGCCTGAAGAAGCCGGCAGCCGTCGGCGAAACTGTAGCTACAAACAGGTAAACAAAACTGTTTCTGTGTTTAAAAAAGAACAAAAGCAAGGATTAATGCATGTGCCTTAGCTCACTAGTTTTTGATTCCAGCTCTGACTCAACATCTGTCAGTTCATTGCATTTGTCCCTGTATCTCTTCCTTAGAGTATTAGATTTTGTTATCATTTGAGCCATGAGCGTGCTCGGTTTGTTTTCTGCCTGTTCAGCTAGTTGATCAGCATCTTTCTGAAGGCTGAAACACACCACCCTTAATATCTCTTTTTCTTTTTCAGCTGTTCTAGATGAATGGAGCGCTCCACATGCACTCTCTGACATGTTATGGCTTCTGTTTCTATAACTTCACATGCAGACATTTGAGGTTTGCCAGAAAGGAAAGCTGGCCTGTACACTTTGCAGGGCACAATGTCATCAATGAAGAAACCCCTGTCTACCATGATGACCATCTCTAGTTGTAGCATTTTCAACACACCAGATTCCCAGGTTAGTCCTTTCCTTTCTGGCAAAACTCAAATGTCTGCATGTGAAGTTATAGAAACAGAAGCCATAACATGTCTGAGAGTGCATGTGGAGCACTCCATTCATCTGGTCCAAGAACACAAGCTTTTTGATTGTTATTCCCCTCCTTGCATTTGTAAACAATCAGCTATATGCTGTGGTTTTTCTCCTTACCAACTTTTAAAATAGACCACTAGTGAAGGCCTGGGCAAAGACGCCTGATGTCTGAGAACCTCAACATATGTACGGCAACCACACTGTATATTTACACACTTTCATAAAGAAGCTGCATATCAAGCTTTCATTCAGATGACCTTCAACAGTGCTGCACCCTGAGGGACATCCGAGTAAAACCTTGAGATGGCCATTTTCTGTTCACTAACTTGCTTTAGTAAATCCTTACTTTGGTTAAATAAATCAGTTGTTGAACCCCCCACGCCTCTGTTTGGTCTCCTTTCTTATTACAGCCCACCACTTCCAGTCTGGGTTGTAACAATCTGCAGACAGATTTCTGAGTATCTCCTCCTTTGGTATACAGATCCTCACTGAGCCAAGTACTGTGAACAAATAGTTTCTCCATGATATTATCCAGCAAGGTCCCGTTTTTGACAAAACAAGGGTGAGGTAATGAAAATATAGAAATATTTCATTAAATTAACATTTAAATTATTTATATGAATCATTAAAATAAATAAAAAAACATGTTTTGAAATATATAAAGTGTACCAAACTTGACTCAGTCCATTCAACAATTCTAAATGGACAATTATGTAACTCATCAATTAATTATTTGAAAGGATAATTTGTCAATTAAATGCTGAAAAAAATAAACAATACATTAATGAGGGAAGAACTTTTTAAACTTGAACATACCTACACCCACAAGTCTATTTTTACCTGGAGTCTCCTCTCAAGAGTGGCTGAAGTAATATTACAACTTTGACAGAATACAAATTCTCTCTCTCTCTCTCTCTCTCTCTCTCTCTCTCTCTCTCTCTCTCTCTCTCTCTCTCTCTCTCTCTCTCTCTCTCTCTCTCTCTCTCTCTCTCTCTCTCTCTCTCTCTCTCTCTCTCTCTCTCTCTCTCTCTCTCTCTCTCTCTCTCTCTCTCTCTCTCTCTCTCTCTCTCTCTCTCTCTCTCTCTCTCTCTCTCTCTCTCTCTCTCTCTCTCTCTCTCTCTCTCTCTCTCTCTCTCTCTCTCTCTCTCTCTCTCTCTCTCTCTGGAAGCCCCACTTTAAGGGCCTTTGCAGTGTATTAGTGACTCATATATTGTACATCCACAGTCATAAAGTTTTCAATCAGTAGTTTTATTTCAGTATGTATTTTCCAGTATCACAAAAAATATTAATTTTATATGGTTAAAATCATCTAGCTTATGTGCACTTTTTAAAACACTGCCCAGCAAACATTCGGACGTTTAATGACAGTTGAACGGTCACAACTATAAAATAATATCACAGGAATTAGGAAAAAATTACACAACATCTACTCTATTTGCCTTGCCCATACTCAAACCTGGATCCTCCGGGGGGAGAGTCACCAGCTCTACCAGCTGAGCTATGACAACTACTGAATATCAGATTTCTTTATATAGATAGGTAGAGGGTAAAGTGCGGGGTAAACTAACCAATCAGAGGACAGAGAAGATCTGCCACAGGCCACGCCTCCAGAGTGCCAAAACCCCTTACAGCCGAGCGAGCAGAGTCAGAAACCGAGCGCGCAGAGAGGCTGCCGCGCGCGCACGTTTTCCTCTGCCGTGTGCTCGTTGGCAACGCGCGCACGCAGGTTTGTCACTTGTGCACATCCTTGTGCGCTCACAGACACAGTTTGCTCCCTCTCAGTGCACAAATGACCTCTCGCTATGTATATTTTCACTCGCGAGTCCCGTTCACACGCGCGATGTGGACCCAATCCGCGTGCACGTGTTGTGGCACGCCTCTGACGCCATACCTGTCTGTTTTGTGTCCTGTGTGGAGTCATTGTTTCATTGTCAGCATGCATCCTAATAAACCTGTGAAGTTAATTCTACCTGTCTGCCTGCTTCCTACCCGGTCTGGATCCTCGCCTTATCTCCGCTCCACATGACTCCACCCGAACCCGTTGATGGATCCAGACGGGAGATTCTGCCTTGGGAGAATCTGCTCCAGTGGCTTACCCCGACCCACCAGCCGGCTTCTCCGTCTCCAGCCCCATCTCCGCCTCGCCGCCGCCGCCGGCCTCGCCGACCTTCGGCCGCGGCGTTCCTCCCTGTCCTCCCGGAACCGGAGGCATGTTTGGACTGGGAGCCGCTGCCAGATCGCTCCAGCTATGGGGGCACGAGGCTGGCGATCTGTTCCCCCGGAGTCGGTCCACGGCGTGGGGAGAGACGCTGGAAGCCACCGCAGCCCTGCGCTTCTGGACGGAGCTTCGAGCCCGCCGTTGGCCGTGCCCGGCGTGGCAGTTTGGACACGCCCCCGGCCAGACCACCAGTCCCGTCTCCTGCCGAACCAGAGCCTCCGTCGGTTGCAGAGGAAGGAGCAGCAATCGCAGCCCGGCTGATAGAGCAACGGGCGGAGCTCGACCGGTTCCGCGAGCTCCTCAGCCGCCAGGAGTCTCACCTGGACGCTCTATCCTCCTCGTCTCTGGGCCAGAGGAGCGAGCACGGGATTCACCCAGCGGAGCTCGCTGGTCAACGGACTGAGCTGGCCCAGCTCCGTTGGGCGCTCAGCCTCAGGGAGCTAGAGTTGGACAAGGTGACCTCCCGCCTCTCCTCATCGCTCCAAGCTCTCCTAGCAGCGGCCCTGCTACCGACCCAAAAGCAGACGGTACTGGATCCGGACCAAAACTCGGCGGTTCAGAAGTCGAGGGACCAGAAGCTGACTCCTCCGGGCCCGAAGCAGACGGTTCCGGTTCCGGTCCAGAGGTCGATCGTCCGAAAACCGAAGGACCAGAAGTCGACGCCCCCGGACCCGACGCCCTCGGACAAGAAGTCAAGGGAAGTCAGCGCCCGTTCCTGTTCTGAAGTCGACGTGTCCGAAGGCGCCTGTTCTGAAGTCGACGTGTCCGAAGGCGCCTGTTCTGAAGTCGACGTGTCCGAAGGCGTGTCCTCCGAAGTCGGCTCGTCTGATGACGTGGCCTCCTCCTCTGATGACGTCGCCTCCTCCTCTGAAGTCGGCTCCTCTGATGACGTTGCCTCCTCCTCTGAAGTCGGCTCCTCTGATGACGTTGCCTCCTCCTCTGAAGTCGGCTCGTCTGATGACGTTGCCTCCTCCTCTGAAGTCGGCTCGTCTGATGACGTCGCCTCTGAAGTCAGCTCGTCTGATGTGGCCTCCTCCTCCGAAGTCGGCCCGTCTGATGACGTGGCCTCCTCCTCTGATGACGTTGCCGCCTCTTCTGAAGTCGGCCCGTCTGATGACGTGGCCTCCTCCTCTGATGACGTCGCCTCCTCCTCTGAAGTCGGCTCCTCTGATGACGTTGCCTCCTCCTCTGAAGTCGGCTCCTCTGATGACGTTGCCTCCTCCTCTGAAGTCGGCTCGTCTGATGACGTTGCCTCCTCCTCTGAAGTCGGCTCGTCTGATGACGTCGCCTCTGAAGTCAGCTCGTCTGATGTGGCCTCCTCCTCCGAAGTCGGCCCGTCTGATGACGTGGCCTCCTCCTCTGATGACGTCGCCGCCTCTTCTGAAGTCGGCCCGTCTGATGACGTGGCCTCCTCCTCTGATGACGTCGCCTCCTCCTCTGAAGTCGGCTCCTCTGATGACGTTGCCTCCTCCTCTGAAGTCGGCTCCTCTGATGACGTTGCCTCCTCCTCTGAAGTCGGCTCGTCTGATGACGTTGCCTCCTCCTCTGAAGTCGGCTCGTCTGATGACGTCTCCTCTGAAGTCAGCTCGTCTGATGTGGCCTCCTCCTCCGAAGTCGGCCCGTCTGATGACGTGGCCTCCTCCTCTGATGACGTCGCCGCCTCTTCTGAAGTCGGCCCGTCTGATGACGTGGCCTCCTCCTCTGATGACGTCGCCGCCTCTTCTGAAGTCGGCTCGTCTGATGACTTCGCCGCCTCTTCTGAAGTCGGCTCGTCTGATGACTTTGCCGCCTCTTCTGAAATCGGCTCGTCTGATGACTTCGCCGCCTCTTCTGAAGTCGGCTCGTCTGAAGACTTCGCCGCCTCTTCTGAAGTCGGCTCGTCTGACGACGTCGCCGCCTCTTCTGAAGTCGGCTCGTCTGACGACGTCGCCGCCTCTTCTGAAGTCGGCTCGTCTGACGACGTCGCCTCGTCTGAAGTCGGCTCGTCTGACGACGTCGCCTCGTCTGAAGTCGGCTCATCTGGGGATGCTCTCTGCACTCAAGAGGTCGACACTCCGTCCAGCCGGGCGTCTCCACGGTTTCCGGTTCCGATGGTGGTTTTGAGGGCCGCTCCGGCCCAGCCTGCAGAGACTTTGTCACCGGCCCAGCCTGCAGAGCTCCTCTATCATGGACGCAGACCCTCAAGGGTCCGTCCTCGTCTCCTCCTCTGCCGCTGGCGCCGGCCTCCAAGGGCCCGTCGCCTCCTCTTCTGCCGCAGGCGCCGGCCTCCAAGGGCCCGTCGCCTCCTCTTCTGCCGCAGGCGCCGGCCTCCAAGGGCCCGTCGCCTCCTCTTCTGCCGCAGGCGCCGGCCTCCAGGGGCCCGTCGCCTCCTCATCTGCCGCAGGCGCCGGCCTCCAGGGGCCCGTCGCCTCCTCATCTGCCGCAGGCGCCGGCCTCCAGGGGCCCGTCGCCTCCTCTTCTGCCGCAGGCGCCGGCCTCCAAGGGCCCGTCGCCTCCTCTTCTGCCGCAGGCGCCGGCCTCCAAGGGCCCGTCGCCTCCTCTTCTGCCGCAGGCACCGGCCTCCAAGGGCCCGTCGCCTCCTCTTCTGCCGCAGGCGCCGGCCTCCAAGGGCCCGTCGCCTCCTCTTCTGCCGCAGGCGCCGGCCTCCAAGGGCCCGTCTCCTCCTCATCTGCCGCAGGCGCCGGCCTCCATGGGCCCGTCGCCTCATCTGCCGCAGGCCCCCGGACTCTGCTGTTCCCTGCCGCCTCTCCATCGGTCCCTCGGTTCCTCTGGGCCCTCCCTCCGGGTCCCCCTCCTCCCGCCCTGCTCCTTGTTCCTGTGGGTGTCTGGGATCTGCCCTTTGGGGGGGGGGGGGGGGGTACTGTCACACCCTGTCCTGTCTCCCTGTTTAGTTCAGCTCTGTCTCGTTAATTACCCCCACCTGCCTCTTGTTTCCCAATCACCTTAGCTCCCGGGTCCTCCTGTATTTAAACCCTGTCTGTTTTGTGTCCTTTGTGGAGTCATTGTTTCATTGTCAGCGTGCGTCCTAATAAACCTGTGAAGTTAATTCTACCTGTCTGCCTGCTTCCTCCCCGGTCTGGATCCTCGCCTTATCTCCGCAGCACGTCGTGACACCCTCCCAGAGACAGCACTGTCCTCAATGTTAACCACCAGTCTCATAAAAGTGTTCCTTCCTTTCCCCTCTAGAGAAGACGACTATTGATAAAATAGAACCGGAAAAAGGGTTTAATAAAAGAGCTGGAAAAGGTTTAATAAAAAGAACTGGAAAAACAGTAGCAGGCTAAGATCTGTGAACAAAACACGCATTGTTAGTCCTATTCTAACGAAGCACAAAAAATGCTATAAATATTTTTGGTGGGGCTGTGCTATTTTTTATTTTTAAACAAACTTGTGCTTTCTGAGCTTTGTGCACAACTTCACTATTTCCTGAATTAAGCACAGCTCTTTTATTTCCTGTCTTACATCATTGGACCAACTGATTAATCCAGGTGTGTGACTATTGGCACGCTGCCTTGCAGACCAAGGTTGAAAAATACTGCATTAAATTGCACATAAAATAACACGACCATAAATGGTAAATAGGCAATGCAAGAGGCAAGTAACAAAAACATTTTGTTTAATTTCAACATTTGAGTGAACACCAAAAATTATGAGCAGGTCACTGTTACAGTAATGGTAGTAAACACTACTTAGACAAAATGCCAGAAATTTACACTGTTAAATATTTCTGGAGTGTTGTGCCAAGGTCAACTTTATACAAAGATCAAGTGGATGCATTTGTGTGTGTGTGTGTGTGTGTGTGTGTGTGTGTGTGTGTGTGTGTGTGTGTGTGTGTGTGTGTGTGTGATACCTCATTTGTACAGAAATGTTGCCCTTCTGTCCTTCTGAGTGGCAAAGGTCTCGATTAGCTTTATATTGAAGTCAGGAATGTTTGTGACAAGCTTTTTTTCCATGGAGAGCATGGCAAGAGCATTCAGCCCATCCTGTGTCATGGTGTTCCTCAAGGAAAGTCTTAATCCTCTTTAAAGTAGAAAAGCACCTTTCTGATTCGGCTGTGGTCATGGGTGTGGTGACAAGAATCTTCTTTTGCATGGCTCAGGATGGTGTGAAAAACCTGTCATATGATAAATAAAAAACAACAGATAAGTACATAGGAAACACTTTTATAAGAAATAATGTCATCAGTATCCTCTTACAAATGTCATATTTCCCAGTTTTTGGGACAATAAAACATTTCTGATTCTCAATCAGATGTTTTTACATTTGAGGTAAAAACATCTAATTGAGAATCAGAAATGTTTAATTGTCCCAGAAGCTGGGAAATTTCTTTGCTGCAGCAGAAGTGTAACAAGTAAAATGGAATCAGATTGATGTATGTACAAATTTACATGAAATACACATTTACGTGATTAAATATGTATAATAAGTATGTGTGTTGAAATTAGTTTTTACAGTTATTGCACATTAAACATGTTATTAAACAAATGTCCCGGTTTGTGGGACAACCAAGGATTTCTGATTCTGATTGTCTTGTTCACAGAAATGTAATGTACAGCTTACCTCTGCACCCAGCTGCTGTTGTTCCCTGCATGGCAACGTTAGCTCTGCTGCCTAGCATGGCTAGCTTCACCGTGTTGTTGTCCATGTGTGCCCGGGATGACTCGTGTTTCTTCACCTTCTCAGAAAAATGTTTCATGTCTGTAACTCCTGACTCATCCATGCCTTATCTGTCCCAGCCGTTTTGAATAACAAACACAGAAAGCAAAATAACGCATTAGCGTGATTGCATCCAGCTAGCCAAGCCTTCCTGGTGTACCAATTTTGGGAGAAGCCTAGTGTGTACAGTTTACCTCTCTCCTTCTCCTGCTGGCTTATCTTTACGTCGGGCTGATCTGGTCCAAGCTCTTTGACATTAAGTTTTTCCACCATAGTTCTCCTCTCGAACAGATACTGGAGGAGACCGAACTGAATTCAGAGGCTGCTGAGATCCGGTATCCATGCTGGTTGTAGTCACCGGCGGCGTCCATGTTACATCTGCGTCACGACCAAAAATGACTCTGCCGAGTTCTACCGAACACCAACGAATCCTTTGGCGGTAGCTCCATCGCCCATCATGCTTCTGAAACAACGTCGACGCTGATTGGATACATTCCCATTCCTACCCTTTGATATTCTTGTCAGCAATTGGACAGCTGGTCTCGTCCTGTTTGGGCGATTGAAAAACAGCACACAGCCTCCACCGCTCGGCAGAGACCAATATATATATATATATATATATATATATACATATATATATACATATATATATATATATATATATGTATATATATATGATTTATTTTTGTTACAAAACACACAATTAACTTAGAATATGTGATTATTGTTAATTTTATTTATTTATATTTTAAAATAAAAATTAGGGCAGCGCCCTATCGCCCTCTACTGGCCAGCCGCCACTGGCTATGAATGTTGTAAACCAGTACCTCATCGGCCGACCGCTTGCCAATGTAAATTCCCGGTTGTTCACCCCTCAGTCCTGCTCACATTTCATAAAGAGAAACCGATTAAGGAAAAAACCTTTAAACTAAAGCAAAGCCAGATCACTCACCACTTAGCTACACCCACGTCTGCACCCAAAGCGAGGCTTTCGGCTTTTGCGGCTAGACCCCAGCTGCCCTAATTATAGCAGCCCTCTAACTACACACCTGGCCTCTCCTGTGTCAGCGGCATGACACGTACAACCAGAATTACTTCCGGGAACTAAGGTGACCCGGTTACACTGGGCAAACAACACTAAGATTAATAAACAAAGAGGTCATCCAACACGTGGGTAAATAACAATAAACAACTAAACACAAAGCGCCGGGACTAAACCGGGTAAAAGGAAGGAATTTGGAGGAACACCAAAAACTCCACCAAAAGGGTGAGCTGAACTCTTTTACGAGTATGCTAGTGAAACACAACCAAGCTTGATATTTCGAGGAAGGATAATCTAACCACATAGGTATCAAATGAGACTTTTCTAGGAAGGAAAAAGAGGAACACTCGCTCTAACACCAGGCCTCTTCTAAGCTTCCCTCCTCGAATGTCAGAAGGAGCTGCCTTTTAACAGGGAGCGCACTGATTGAAATGAGCTGCACCTGGCTCCGTTAGAGCCAGGAGAGCAAGATGTAGCGATGAGGCCACCTTGTGGCCACCAAAATAGACAGCGTCTGTTACACCCCACTACAATGACCTTATCAGTATGTAGCACCAAATCAGATAAAAAATCAGAGATCTGATCCAAAAACTCAGAGTAAGGGCCTGGTGGACGATATAAAACTACAAACAAAAGTGGTTTTACAGTTTTGCAATCTGGATTAGGAAAACTAAGAATAAGATGTTCGAACGAACTGTAGCTATTAATTGGTAAGGGACTGATTAATAAGTCCGAATGAAAAATGGTTGCTACCCCTCCTCCTCGCCCTGTACTTCGAGCAATATGATGATTTAAATAATTTGAAGGAGTCAACTCGTTTAAGCTAACATAGTCCTCTTGCTGCAGCCAGGATTCTGTGAGAGAGAGCAAAGAGATCTGATTATCACAAATCAAGTCATTAACTAACAAAGTCTTAGAAAAAATGGATCTAATGTTCAACAACCCACATTTAATTTTTCTAGTTTTCTGCTCGGTTGAATTTGTTCTAATATTTATGAGATTTCCATGATTTGCTTTATTAAGCCTGATATTCAATCTGTGTGATTTTGGCCGTGGGCAGGACACTGTCTCTATGGGGTAGTGGGTGGGTAACAGTACAGAAGCTGCAGAGGGGTGTGTTAAACTACGACTCTGCTTCCTGGTCTGGACCCTGGGTAGTCATGGAGGACTAATAAAACTGGCCATGTTCCTAGAAAGAAGAGCTGCACCATCCAAAGAGGGATGGATGCCGTCTCTCCGCATCAGACCAGGTTTTCCCCAAAAAGTTTTCCAATTATCAATGTAGCCCACGTTGTTTTCAGGACACCACCTAGACAGCCAGCGGTTGAAGGACAGCGTGCGGCTAAACATGACGTCACTGGTCCGATCAGGCAGGGGGCCAGAGAAAATTACGAAGTCCGACATTGTTTTGGCAAACTTGCACACCGAAGCAACATTAATTTTACTGACCTCCGATTGGCGTAACCGGGTGTCGTAACCGCCAGCGTGGATAACAATCTTACTGTATTTACGCTTATCCTTAGCCAGCAGTTTCAGATAAGATTTAATGTCGGCCGCTCTGGCCCCAGGTAAACATTTAACTATGGTTGCTGGAGTCTCTAATGCCACGTTTCTGACTATGGAGCTGCCAATGATCAGAGTCGGCTTGTCAGTGGGTGCGTCACTGAGCGGGGAAAATCTTTTAGAAACGTGGACGGGTTGGTGGTGGCCGACGGGCTGAGTTCTATGCTTCCTGCGTACCGTCACCCAGCCGGCCTGAGGTCCCGCTTGGGTTCTGCTGGAGGACCGCTACGGGGTTGTTCTGAGCTAGTTAGCCCCGCGCTAGCTAAGTAGCTACGGCTGTTTACGGGCTTTTCAACAGCGCAGAGCCGGGACTCCAATTCCGACACCCTCGCCTCCAAAGCTACAAAAATGCTACATTTATTACACGTACCATTATCGCTAAAGGAGGCAGAGGAGTAACTAAAAATCTGACACAGAGAGGAAGAGATAGGAGACGGAGAAGCAGAGACAGAAGTAGCTTTGTTTGCTTGTAGAGTTGTTTTATTTATTATTATGTGAACATGATCAACATGTGTTTGTTGTTGTTCAGGCAGGCCACAGGCCACAGCAAGCATTTAACAAATCCTATTTTGAATCAGTAAAAAATGATTCAAGGAATTTTTTCAAACCATTTGAATATTCGTTTCAATATTTCAGCCCTATTAGCTCTGTTAGCAAATAGTTGACCGAATTTAACCGTTAAAACCCCAGTTAACTGGTTCAAAAAATTGAAAACATGCATCATGAGAGCGCACATACCTTTATCTTTCTCCTCTTTTTTCTTTTTTTTTTTCCTGAATCGGGCACCTGGTGGTTTTAGCCTTTTTATATTCATCTCTTCTGTTTGGCTCTTGACTCAATAAGTTTCCTTTAGTCAGGACTAAACAATTTGTCCTTGATGGGGGGGGTGGGGGGGGGGGGGGGTGACCACAAAATCATTTTGTTTTTCCTTTTTTATTTGGTCATTTCACACAATTCAGAAAAACCTGAAAGAATGATAGGCCTGTGTTTATGATATTATGAATGAAATGTGTGTTAAATAGAAGAACATCAAGATGTGATTGACTATAGCCATGTTACAGTTGATTCAGCCTCTACCTGCTCATTTCATTTGGGAAAGACCCAGAGGTGAATTCCCCCGCCGCACCCCTCCCCTTCCTCATACACGCACGGTACACGTGAACATTCTCAGTCAGCAGGAGCGCCTGCAGCTGCAGGGGGCGCCAACTTGCCGTTTCCAATCCAGACACTGTGATATGACAGATAATAGAACACCTCGGTGCGGCGCAGATTTATTTTTTTATTTTTTACTCAGCGCTTGTGCGCCCCTTTTGTGTCATGAAAAAATGCCGCCCCGGGCAACTGCCCTGTCTGCCCGTGCCTAAAACCGCTACTGGGCACAACAGTGATTTCAAAAATATATTTCTTCACATTTCAAGGTTTTATATAGCCCATCCAATCAACATTAAAACAGGCGCTCCTAAAGCGCCCTCTAGTGTTTGGTTAGTAAAATTGCCTTTAATCAACTTAACCTCCTTCTCGTCTTCCTCTTTTATCACCATTATTTCTAAATTTGGTGTTTATTCTGCAAATCTCCGTGCCTTCGTATTTATCTATTCCTGTTGTTTATCAGCTTCATGATTTCTTTGTCAACGCCCCTTTGTGTCAGTGATGTCCGAGTGATTTAACCCTAAAAGTTAACCCCCAAATGTCTGCAACCTTCTGTAACTACTGCAAAGCCTTGTATGAGCTAATATAAATACATAAAATAACAGAAAAATCTGATAAGCTGTAATAAGTTGGCTTCACTCCTCCCGACGCCCCCAGTTTTCAGTGTTTTCCCTTCATATAAGCCAAGACGGTGGATCAGCCACCGTGTTTGTTTTATGCTCTTTAAAACAAAGATCTATTTGAAAGACAGATAGTTCTATGTGAATAATAATAACTATGATGATAATCAAGAGGAATCTAAATGTTGAGCTGAAATGATCGGAGCCTGTACATTTCTGTTGGAGTTCTGGATGTGTTGTGACGGCTGTTGTTCCACGGTCAGGTTTAGGTTGCGTTTCTGCTGTGACGATACACTCCTGTACAGTTGTGATTAGAATAAATGTATAAATTATACCTCGCTTTGCCTTTTTAATGCTTCATGTACGGCAATGTGCATTTTGTCTTGGGGCTGATTGGAGAACTGTAAAGGACTTCCTGCTACAAAAGCACATGTTAAAGGGGACGTGTTACGACTATATTTTTAAAGTTAGAACAATTTTGTGGTCTATACAAAACAGGAAAATGAAGATTTTTGCACAAAACCCCTTTAAGCAATCTCACCAGCTCTTTTTGACATTTTCAGTACCTTTAAGAATACACGCTTGCTGGATCACAGGAGACTGGGTTTCCAGGTAGCTGGAGGACTGGAGGAGCTGAGCACGGAATAGGGAGCAGGATCCAGTAAGGTAAGGTCAGTATGGAGCGGACAGCCAGGGAGCGGCTGGGAGACAGCGGGACTGGTCCGGTAGGTTGCAGGACGGTGTGAAAGGTGGTGGTGGAAATCTGGAGAAGAGGCAGCTTACAAAAATCAGGCAAGCTTGGAAAAACACACAGGAACCAGCAATCTGGCTAGAAGTACGACTTGGACGATATCTATTCGGATTACTCAGTAATCAGGCTCGGGAGTCGTAGATACCAAAGTTGAGTTAATCATCCAGCGAATAAAGATGTCTCCCAGCAGCTTATATGTCCCTGGCCAGCTGATGAGCAGATGGGCTGCAGCTGGTCCACTCCTTGACACGCCCACCTGCAGGAGAAGCTCAGAGAAGGTTTAGCAGAGAGAGGAGGACTCACCCCAGACCACGACACCAAGATAACTTAAAGTGATACTTTACAACTTTTTCGTATTTTGAACTCATTTTCTTGAGCCAGTATCCAAAATGACCCTTTACATGGTGAATGAAATGTCACTCAGACCCTCACCGCTCTGTGGCCAGAATACCACACTTGCAACTTCAGATTGCCGGTCAGGTCTGTTGGAGTTAGTGGAGCTGATATAGCTGGTTCTGCAGCCTTAAGGTGCTTTTCCAGGAACTCTACTCAGGGCAACTCGGACCGATGCAGTTCAGCCCGACCACGGTTTCCAAGGGCACGCTTTGGTATTTTCTCCCCTATTTTAGTCCCTGCTCCATTGAGGTACCTGGCAAGGCTGAGTTGGACCGGTATCGTGATTCTGGCCGCTGATTGGCTAAGGGCTTCATGGAGCTGGCGTGGGAAAAAACTGCTTTCAGATGGGCTGACTCAAACCACGCTGTACAGAGCTGTTTTAGGCTGAGTAGTGCTCCTGGGAAACCACCCTCAGTGTCTACATGAGTGATTCATCACTAAATTGAACAAATCAGCAGCAGCAGCTCCTAGATGTTACTACTGGGTATGGAATGGAATATGATTTAAAATATAACTCGAGCAAAAGTGTTGTTCTAATCTACAGAACCACCCAGGATAAAGGGCTTAATTTTTCTGTGTTTAAGTTGTCCAGCAACAGTCTTGCAGTCTGTGAAAAGATAAAATATCTTGGACACTTTATCACAGCCAATATGAGCGACGATGATGACATTTACAGGCAGTGCTGCAAGCTATATGTGCAAGCAAACACCATTGCACGCACATTCATCTGTTGTTCCACACCTGTTGAAGTGGCATTATTTAAAGCATACTGCACACCACTATATACTGCACATCTGTGGTCATTCTATAAAAAGTCTAGCTTGCACAGGTTACAAGTGGCATACATTGATGCAATGAGAATCCTCCTCAAAATTCCCAGGGGAGGCAGTGCTAGTCAAACGTGTGTTTCTGTGAGCGTGTGCACATTTAAGGCACTTCTAAGAAATTTAATGTTCAAGTTTATGAGACGGCTGGAAGAGTCTTCCAATAGTATTATAGTTGCACTCTCAAATCCCACTGTGAGCTGTCTAGGCTGAGAATGCACTGGTTAAAATGTTTGGGTGGATTTATCTCAACTAGTTAGTTTTGTTGTTCCTTACCTCCACTGCAGTTATATCCTGTGATTTTATACAGGCTTTTATTGGTATCAATGTTAATTGGTATCCTTTCTTTTCTTGTGTTTTTCTTGTATCTTTTTCTTTTATCTGTATGTTTCTTTTAAAATGGACTTTAAGTCTGGCAATAAACATATTATAAATCAGCTGCGTTCATGATTTAAAACATGCAGGAGATGTGCTGGAAGCAGACTGCAGCTCCAGGTATGTCCGCTCAATATTTGTTTGAGTCCCAACAGAGCCAACTGCCAGTCTGGAGTTGAAAGTAGAACATTCTGGCCAAAGGGATGCGATGTGTGCTGGGTGGCTGTTCATTAACCCTCTAAAACAGGAGTATTCGATTCCGGTCCTGGAGGGCTGATTCAGTGGTTTAATCACCTGTGCAGCAGTTCAGGCTCTGCAGAAGCTTAACCCCGTAAATTTCCAGCGCAACGGGGTTTTGTCCCTCGGGCGGGACGCTGGAATGCTAAGGAGTTAATCGCCTGCTGGTTGAAATCAGGTGTGTCGAAACGGAGTTAAAACTAAAACGTGCTTGATACCGGCCCTCCAGGCTGGGAACTTCATACCACTGCTGTTAACGGTCATTTTAGCACATACTGGCTCAAGAAAATTTTTAAATATAAAAATTTCATATCATGGCTTTAAAATGTGTGTAGGACTCCGACATAGGGTTCAGACGTTTTCCTGCAACTGTAAACACAATTTTCTGTAATTATTGAATTTGAAGTTGATTAAAATACAGCTAAACATGACGTACTAGCGGCATGAGCTGCCCTGTAAGACATCTTTTTAGTGACGTATGACAAACAGCTCTTCACTGTTTAGAGGAAGTTAGATTTTTATGAAGATTTATGACAAAATTCCTTAAAATGAATAACTGAACCTAGTTTATCTTTATGTAGATGGTAAAGTGTAGTGAAACAGCGTTAGTCTCAGTCGGCATAAGCAGCAGGGCCCTGCAGGGAATCGAACCCCGTCTCATTACTGAGAGTTCCGTTACCAGAGCCTTTTGCTTTGGGCGACCGGAGACGGTAAAGCAAAACCTGCATCAACACAGCATTTAATGTTGGAACATAAATTCTGTCTTGAAGCAGGAAAAAAGAAACCGTAAGACTAAAAAATTTTTTCTAATTAAATTCATTTTAGTATTTTATAAACGTTTTACAGATTTAGAGCCTCCTTTGACTTTTATGCTTTTCGTTTACTTCTCGTTCTTTTACGATGTTTATCCGTTCTTTTGTCGCAGTGAAACGCATCGTAATTTTGTTCTGCGGTGAATCTTAAAGTTATGTTGAATGTAAATAATCTGAGTCTTTATTGCTTTAATTTAACAGCACAGTAACTCGTTAAATATTCATTTGAATCATTTACATGTTTAATTAGACTATATTTTATTAGCCTTTAATATTTTAGTATTTATTGTTTAACTTTTGTAAAGAGCTATTTTTAAACGCGTGCACATTTAAACACTAAAACCTTTGTTTGCTCCGTCTGTGTCAGAGCTCTGCTGTTCAGCTCCTTCCTGGTTCCTGCAGGACCACAAAGCCCAGAGAAGCTCAGTCCAGCAGGACGTGAGGACACAAACAGACACGGAGAGCTCCTCCTAAACCTGGAATCAAACTTTTCTACAGATAATTTAGAACAGTTTCTTGTGACAGAACAGTTAGTGAAACAGAAAGGACATGATGAAGATGATGTTATCGTCCTTGTCTTTCATACGGATCAAAGATCACCATCAGCTTATGCTCATGTCACCAAGTAAACGTCCCATTCCTCACTAAGACCTGCTCTGTCTGCTCTACCAGATTATCAGGAGCATCACTGTAGTTGTAGTTTTGCCTCCATCTTCCTGCCCTCCTTGGTCTCTTGTTTATCTTCTACCTCCTCTCACCATCCATCTCAGGTGGGATCTTGTTTGCTCCGATGGCCTCTTGTGTTCCAGGCTTACATCTTTTAGTGAACGTTAGAATATCATATACTAATATATATGCATGTGTGTGTGTGTGTGTGTGTGTGTGTGTGTGTGTGTGTGTGTATGATGCTAAACCAGACTGCCTGCTCCATCAGATGAAAAGGAAATGCTCTCAGGACCCAAATAAAATAGAAGATTTAGCAACCAGACACAGAAGCCCAGGTGAAACGTCCACATCAGCATCTCCAGTTCTACCAGCTCTAAAAACACACTTCTTAAATAATAAAACACTAAACTCAGCCAACGGATGAAGACGTCTTGGTGCCAGACGCTACCTAAGACATCACCAGTTCAGCTGACTTGATAAAACACTTGGTGACTAAAACAAACATCTGGTGACCTGGTAAAAAACAGTCCTGGTGCAACAAGCTACCTGAGACAAACCTTTCCAGTCGACCAGTTCAAGAAAGAAAGAAATGATCTTCAGTGGTGCTGCACTGGAACAAAAAGATATCTCTAGTCCGAGTCAGAGTCCTCCGAGTCGTCCCATCTTGGTCTCTTCGGTGGGATGTACGGGAAGCGCTCTCCAGTCCTCTTCTGGCTGGATCCAAGGACTGAGGTAGAAGGACTGGGTTTTTCTACATCCTGGACCTCTTCAGCGCTCCCGTGGGCAGGCCTGGGATCTTCTGGAAGCTCTTCCGGTGGGGCCAGAGGAGCTACCGCCAGCCAGAAGTCTTCTGGTGGTGGAAACTGCTGGTCTTCATCGCTATCCAGAACTGAGCTACCATAACCAGAGTCCACACTAGAAGCCATAAAACCTTCTAAAGCTGACCAATCTGAGCTACTGTCAGTCTCCTCCAACTCCTCATCACTACTCAGACCATCAATAGCAAACTCTGCCTCTACTGGAGGAGCCTGACCATGACACACAAACACAACATCATCATCAGGAATGTGAAGGGCTGGGTACCTACCTTCATCTTCATCGAGAATCCGGATGACCTCAGGGGCCCCTGCAGTCACGGGACGCTCCACGATGAAGATGCCTGTGAGGACAAAAGAAGACACATTAAATCCACTTGTGTCATAAAACAGTTATGAAAAAGCTACAATGACTTGTTTACAATACAAGAGATGTGTGTCTGCATCTGCATGTGTGCACAAGATACACTTTACTAATCTGGTTGTTTTTGGGGTTTAACAGGTTAAAACCAAGTTCTGCTTTTACTCAAAAAGTTTCCATTTTTAATTTATGTGATTGTTTATTATTTATGTTTCATGTTTATAGCTGATGTATTTCTCAAAAGATGTAATGTTTTACAGCTTGTAGACACAACACTGCTCAAATAAAGTTGTTTTAAAATGGGCTCTATAAAAATAAACAGAAGACTCATTAAACTGGTGAAAAGTGTTTAAAATAGATTCAAACGGACAGAAATGCATTTATAAACCTGAGAACCAACTCAGAGAACACATCAAACTTTCTACTTGGATAAAACAGATGAAGCCCTTAAAGATCAAAGGTCTCTAGTTCACTCAGATTTATGGAAACAACTCATGTTCACCGATGCTAACAGGCTGAAGCTAAAGCTAGCTGTACGTTCTAGCATGTTCTACGTCATGATGTTTCATACCTGGTTCATCCGTTGCTATGGTCACGAAAACAACATGTTTTTGTTTGAATACAAAACATCTGATGTATTCAAACTGGAGATTACAAAAGCACAACGGCACTAAAAGTCCTCACTGCTATTACATAATTAGCTAAGTGACAGTTCGAAAACAGCTGCAGTAATAGCTTCTGTCCACCAGAGGGCTGAGAGACCTCTCGGGTGCACCTGCTGCAAAGAGACGGGTTAGGAATCTGTTGCACGCATGTGCGTGTATACGTCATAGAATTAGAACGGCTCGACTATAAAAGCTCATCGAATTTTTAAAAGTCTTTCTTTCGAACTTGCGCTGGAGCAGGCAGCACTTGGTCGAGAGAGCTTCTGGAGATTTGCTTCAAAAGTAGCCCTTGGACGAGCTTGGAGAACCTCTGCAGAGCAGAAATCGCTGAATAAGTTTGTGGCTAGCTGAAGAAGACCCGAGAACCAACCTACCAGAGAGATGTTGGTCTTCCGGGAGGAGCACGGTAAGCTAACATCAGTTAAATTCTCCGTCTGACTTATTTCATGTCTCCTAAAGGACAAACTACTGAAACATTATTATAATGTTAAATTTGTGTATTTGAGAGACCGAATGTGTGTTTTAAAATCACATTTGGTGTTTTACTCATGAACAAGACCCCGAGATACTTGAACTCCTCCACTTGAGGCAGGACCTCTCCACCGACCTGGAGTTGACAAACGCTCTTTTCCGATTGAGAACCATGGTCTCAGACTTGGAGGTGCTGATCCTCATCCCAGCCTCTTCACACTCGGCTGCAACCTCCCCAGCAAGAGCTGTAGGTCGGAGCCTGATGAAGCTGGGACGACCACATCGTCCGCATAAAGCAGAGATGAGGGTGCGAGATCGACAGGCGGATTGGGGCAGCGTCTGCAGTGATGCGGCCGCTGAACCGGTCAGTTGTGGGGAAGAAGGAGCTGAGCCGGAAAGCAAGGCTCTCGGTTTACCGGCCAGTCCTCCCCTATGGTCATGAGCTTTGTGTAATGACCGAAAGGACACGATCGCGGATACAAGCGTCTGAAATGAGTTTTCTCCGCGGGGTGGCTGGGTCAGCCTTAGGGATAGGGTGAGGGGCTCGGACATTCGGTAGAGACTCGGAATAGAGCCGCTGCTCCTCCATATCGAGGAGTCAGTTGAGGTGGTTTGGGCATCTTGTTAGAAGGCCTCCTGAACGCCTCCCTGGTGAGGTGTTTTGGGCATGTCCTGCTGGCAGGAGGCCCCCTGGACGGCCCAGGACACGATGGAGAAAGTACATATCCGAACTGGCCCAGGAACGCCTTGGGGTCCTGCCGGAGGAGCTGGTGGAGGTGGCCGGAGAGAGGACGGTGTGGAGCTCCCTAGTTGGGATGCTGCCCTCGCGACCCGGACACGGATAGCGGAAGAAGACGAGACGAGATTTGGTGTTTTATGGAGGTGAAACATGTTTTCTGTGGACAAGTGAGGCTCAAATTCCCCTGGAACAGTTTGAACACATCAAATATTTTTACTAGTTTTGTTCTGGCATGTCGGTTTCTTTTGTATTATTGATATAAAAGAGGATGGACAGCAGCGAGGTGAGTGAGCGCGAGGAGCGCCTGTTGGTTTTTGTCAGCTGGGCAAGCAAAATAAAAACTGAATATGTGGTTCTTTTAGCGGGATAGAGACAAAAGGTTTCTCACATTAGCACCGACCTGTGACTCAACCTCATCACACAGCCTCAGCATCTTGAGGGTCCCAGCAGGTCGGTGGGATGACTATATCAGACTAGAGAGAACCGTTAAAAGAAAACCACCAATTTGGTTTCAGCAAACCCATTTAGTTCAATTTTACATTGAAAATTTTAAAACTAATAAAATGACAAGTACGATTCTAAAAAAGAATGCTTCAAACAAAAACATGTTTTTTTCGTGACCATAGCAACGATGAACCAGGTATGAAACGTCATGACGTAGAACATGCTAGAACGTACAGCTAGCTTTAGCTTCAGCCTGTTAGCATCGGTGAACATGAGTTGTTTCCATTAATCTGAGTGAACTAGAGACCTTTGATCTTTAAGGACTTCATCTGTTTTATCCAAGTAGAAAGTTTGATGTGTTCTCTGAGTTGGTTCTCAGGTTTATAAATGCATTTCTGTCCGTTTGAATCTATTTTAAACAGTTTTCACCAGTTTAATGAGTCTTCTGTTTATTTTTATAGAGCCCATTTTAAAACAACTTTATTTGAGCAGTGTTGTGTCTACAAGCTGTAAAACATTACATCTTTTTAGAAATACATCAGCTATAAACATGAAACATAAATAATAAACAATCACATAAATTAAAAATGGAAACTTTTTCAGTAAAAGCAGAACTCGGTTTTAACCTGTTAAACCCCAAAAACAACCAGATTAGTAAAGTGTATCTTGTGCACACATGCAGATGCAGACACACATCTCTTGTATTGTAAACAAGTCATTGTAGCTTTTTCATAACTGTTTTATGACACAAGTGGATTTAATGTGTCTTGTTTTGTCCTCACAGGCATCTTCATCGTGGAGCGTCCCGTGACTGCAGGGGCCCCTGAGGTCATCCGGATTCTCGATGAAGATGAAGGTAGGTACCCAGCCCTTCACATTCCTGATGATGATGTGGTGTTTGTGGATCTTAGTCAGGCTCCTCCACAAGTGGTAGAGTTTGTTATTGAGGGTCTGAGTAGTGATGAGGAGTTGGAGGTAGAGTTTGCTTTTTTTGAGGGTCTGCGTAGAGATGAGGAGTCGGAGGAGACTGACATTAGCTCAGATCGGTCAGATTTAGGTTTTGGGTACCCAGCCCTTCACATTCCTGATGATGATGTGGTGTTTGTGGGTCATGGTCAGGCTCCTCCAGTAGAGGCAGAGTTTGCTATTGAGGGTCTGAGTAGTGATGAGGAGTTGGAGGAGACTGACAGTAGCTCAGATTGGTCAGCTTTAGAAGATTTTATGGCTTCTAGTGTGGACTCTGGTTATGGTAGCTCAGTTCTGGATAGCAATGAAGACCAGCAGTTTCCACCACCAGAAGACTTCTGGCTGGCGGTAGCTCCTCCGGTCCCGCCGGAAGAGCTTCCAGAAGATCCCAGGCCTGCCCACGGGAGCGCTGAAGAGGTCCAGGATGTAGAAGAACCCACTCCTTCTACCTCAGTCCTTGGATCCATCCAGAAGAGGACTGGAGAGCGCTTCCCGTACATCCCACCGAAGAGACCAAGATGGGACGACTCCGACTCGGACTAGAGATATTTTTTTGTTCCAGTGCAGCGCCACTGAAGATCATTTATTTCTTTCTTTCTTGAACTGGTCGACTGGAAAGGTTTGTCTCAGGTAGCTTGTTGCACCAGGACTGTTTTTTACCAGGTCACCAGATGTTTGTTTTAGTCACCAAGTGTTTTATCAAGTCAGCTGAACTGGTGATGTCTTAGGTAGCGTCTGGCACCAGGACGTCTTCATCCGTTGGCTGAGTTTAGTGTTTTATTATTTAAGAAGTGTGTTTTTAGAGCTGGTAGAACTGGAGATGCTGATGTGGACGTTTCACCTGGGCTTCTGTGTCTGGTTGCTAAATCTTCTATTTTATTTGGGTCCTGAGATGATTTCCTTTTCATCTGATGGAGCAGGCAGTCTGGTTTAGCATCATACACACACACACACACACACACACACACATGCATATATATTAGTACATGATATTCTAACGTTCACTAAAAGATGTAAGCCTGGAACACAAGAGGCCATCGGAGCAAACAAGATCCCACCTGAGATGGATGGTGAGAGGAGGTAGAAGATAAACAAGAGACCAAGGAGGGCAGGAAGATGGAGGCAAAACTACAACTACAGTGATGCTTCTGATAATCTGGTAGAGCAGATAGAGCAGGTCTTAGTGAGAAATGGGACGTTTACTTGGTGACATGAGCATAAGCTGATGGTGATCTTTGATCCGTATGAAAGACAAGGACGATAACATCATCTTCATCATGTCCTTTCTGTTTCACTAACTGTTCTGTCACAAGAAACTGTTCTAAATAATGTGTAGAAAAGTTTGATTCCAGGTTTAGGAGGAGCTCTCCGTGTCTGTTTGTGTCCTCACGTCCTGCTGGACTGAGCTTCTCTGGGCTTTGTGGTCCTGCAGGAACCAGGAAGGAGCTGAACAGCAGAGCTCTGACACAGACGGAGCAAACAAAGGTTTTAGTGTTTAAATGTGCACGCGTTTAAAAATAGCTCTTTACAAAAGTTAAACAATAAATACTAAAATATTAAAGGCTAATAAAATAGTCTAAACATGTAAATGATTAACTCATTCACTGCCAGCCGTTTCCTGATCACTAACGGCCTTCGCTGCCAGCGTTTCTCACCGTTTTTACTGTTTTTTTTAAGAGTCACAGAACGTTGCGCGCTAGCATGATGTCGACGCCAAAAACACCAAAACAAAGAGGAGACTCACCTCTTACATCAGGAAGAAGCTGCGTGTTTCGAGCGTTATCGTTCTTTCATAATCCGTTGTCGAATTGTGATCGGCAGACGCTTTTCCGGTTCGCGCCTCACTTTTTTTACAGGAACGGCCCAAAACGATCTCCAAACACATGGATGTGTTGCTTCCTGATCATGTGATCTGTGACATATGCGGATGAAGATCGACTTCAGGGCTGAGATGTTTGTTCTCTCAGCGCGGCGACTCGTTCCGATGCTCAAACAGTAAAAAAAAATGCAAATGACAACTTTAGTCGTCATTGGCAGTGAATGAATTAAAGCAATAAAGACTCAGATTATTTACATTCAACATAACTTTAAGATTCACCGCAGAACAAAATTACGATGCGTTTCACTGCGACAAAAGAACGGATAAACATCGTAAAAGAACGAGAAGTAAACGAAAAGCATAAAAGTCAAAGGAGGCTCTAAATCTGTAAAACGTTTATAAAATACTAAAATGAATTTAATTAGAAAAAATTTTTTAGTCTGACGGTTTCTTTTTTCCTGCTTCAAGACAGAATTTATGTTCCAACATTAAATGCTGTGTTGATGCAGGTTTTGCTTTACCGTCTCGGGTCGCCCAAAGCAAAAGGCTCTGGTAACGGAACTCTCAGTAATGAGACGGGGTTCGATTCCCTGCAGGGCCCTGCTGCTTATGCCGACTGAGACTAACGCTGTTTCACTACACTTTACCATCTACATAAAGATAAACTAGGTTCAGTTATTCATTTTAAGGAATTTTGTCATAAATCATCATAAAAATCTAAATTCCTCTAAACAGTGAAGAGCTGTTTGTCATACGTCACTAAAAAGATGTCTTACAGGGCAGCTCATGCCGCTAGTACGTCGTGATTAGCTGTATTTTAATCAACTTCATATTCAATAATTACAGAAAATTGTGTTTACAGTTGCAGCAAAACGTCTGAACCCTATGTCGGAGTCCTACACACATTTTAAAGCCATGATATGAAATTTTTATATTTAAAAATTTTCTTGAGCCGGTATGTGCTAAAATGACTGTTAACAGCAGTGGTATGAAGTTCCCAGCCTGGAGGGCCGGTATCAAGCACGTTTTAGTTTTAACTCCGTTTCGACACACCTGATTTCAACCAGCAGGCGATTAACTCCTTAGCATTCCAGCGTCCCGCCCGAGGGACAAAACCCCGTTGCGCTGGAAATTTACGGGGTTAAGCTTCTGCAGAGCCTGAACTGCTGCACAGGTGCTTAAACCACTGAATCAAGCATATTGGAGCAGAGAAACCACTAAAACTTGCTGGATACCGGCCCTCCAGGACCGGAATCGAATACTCCAGTTTTAGAGGGTTAATGAACAGCCACCCAGCACACATCGCACCCCTTTGGCCAGAATGTTCTACTTTCAACTCCAGACTGGCAGTTGGCTCTGTTGGGACTCAAACAAATATTGAGCTGACATACCTGGAGCTGCAGTCTGCTTCCAGCACATCTCCTGCATGTTTTAAATCATGAACGCAGCTGATTTATAATATGTTTATTGCCAGACTTGAAGTCCATTTTAAAAGAAACATACAGATAAAAGAAAAAGATACAAGAAAAACACAAGAAAAGAAAGGATACCAATTAACATTGATACCAATAAAAGCCTGTATAAAATCACAGGATATAACTGCAGTGGAGGTAAGGGACAACAAAACTAACTAGTTGAGATAAATCCACCCAAACATTTTAACCAGTGCATTCTCAGCCTAGACAGCTCACAGTGGGATTTGAGAGTGCAACTATAATACTATTGGAAGACTCTTCCAGCCGTCTCATAAACTTGAACATTAAATTTCTTAGAAGTGCCTTAAATGTGCACACGCTCACAGAAACACACGTTTGACTAGCACTGCCTCCCCTGGGAATTTTGAGGAGGATTCTCATTGCATCAATGTATGCCACTTGTAACCTGTGCAAGCTAGACTTTTTATAGAATGACCACAGATGTGCAGTATATAGTGGTGTGCAGTATGCTTTAAATAACGCCACTTCAACAGGTGTGGAACAACAGATGAATGTCTGTGCAATGGTGTTTGCGTGCACATATAGCTTGCAGCACTGCCTGTAAATGTCATCATCGTCGCTCATATCGGCTGTGATAAACTGTCCAAGATATTTTATCTTTTCACAGACTGCAAGACTGTTGCTGGACAACTTAAACACAGGAAAATTAAGCCCTTTATCCTGGGTGGTTCTGTAGATTAGAACAACACTTTTGCTCGAGTTATATTTTAAATCATATTCCATTCCATACCCAGTAGTAACATCTAGGAGCTGCTGCTGCTGATTTGTTCAATTTAGTGATGAATCACTCATGTAGACACTGAGGGTGGTTTCCCAGGAGCACTACTCAGCCTAAAACAGCTCTGTACAGCGTGGTTTGAGTCAGCCCATCTGAAAGCAGTTTTTTCCCACGCCAGCTCCATGAAGCCCTTAGCCAATCAGCGGCCAGAATCACGATACCGGCCCAACTCAGCCTTGCCAGGTACCTCAATGGAGCAGGGACTAAAAATAGGGGAGAAAATACCAAAGCGTGCCCTTGGAAACCGTGGTCGGGCTGAACTGCATCGGTCCGAGTTGCCCTGAGTAGTGTTCCTGGAAAAGCACCTTAACCCCGGCTTTCCACAGGAGCCGTCAGCAGCAGGTTACTGCAGCAGCACGTCATAGCTGCTGATAGGAGCCGCTGTGGTCAACAGAACCTTTTCCACTGGAGCCGTCAGCAGCCATCAGCAGTGCGAGTCAGCCACGTCTCAGGAGCAGCATGTCGCAGCCTTTACGCGCCGGTTCTATTTTCTACGCGCGACGCCTCTGAAACGGGTCAAGTTCAACATTTTTGGGGAAGGAAAGACAGGAAATCGGACGCGGAAATGGAGCGAAGCTCCCGAGATTTTCAGAATAAAGAACGTACTGCCTTCCGGTTGCTTTACTTTTAAAAATGTTACTAACTGT
This sequence comes from Nothobranchius furzeri, assembly GCF_043380555.1. Lineage (NCBI taxonomy): Eukaryota > Metazoa > Chordata > Actinopteri > Cyprinodontiformes > Nothobranchiidae > Nothobranchius > Nothobranchius furzeri. The sequence continues at coordinate 47,174,505 of NC_091748.1, forward strand.
GCGGCCCCGTGAGAAGTTATCACCTAGCTAGCGGTCTCCTTTGTTTTTCAGGTCCGTATTGGCGATTATAAAACGGACAGAACATAAAACACAAACCTTTTGGAGCCATGTTGTAGTTTTCTCCTGCTTGTTGTTGTGTTTACTGACGAAGTCACTCGTGTGACTTCGCGCTCTGTCGGTGACAGCTGCTCCCCTGCTGCTTAGCGTCTCGTGGGAAGGGCCAGGCAGCAGTTTACGTGAGCAAGACGTGCTGCTGATGGCTCCTGTGGAAACCCGGGGGTTAGGCTGCAGAACCAGGCATATCAGCTTTACTAACTCCAACAGACCTGACCGGCAATCTGAAGTTGCAAGTGTGGTATTCTGGCCACAGAGCGGTGAGGGTCTGAGTGACATTTCATTCACCATGTAAAGGGTCATTTTGGATACTGGCTCAAGAAAATGAGTTCAAAATACGAAAAAGTTGTAAAGTATCACTTTAAGTTATCTTGGTGTCGTGGTCTGGGGTGAGTCCTCCTCTCTCTGCTAAACCTTCTCTGAGCTTCTCCTGCAGGTGGGCGTGTCAAGGAGTGGACCAGATGCAGCCCATCTGCTCATCAGCTGGCCAGGGACATATAAGCTGCTGGGAGACATCTTTATTCGCTGGATGATTAACTCAACTTTGGTATCTACGACTCCCGAGCCTGATTACTGAGTAATCCGAATAGATATCGTCCAAGTCGTACTTCTAGCCAGATTGCTGGTTCCTGTGTGTTTTTCCAAGCTTGCCTGATTTTTGTAAGCTGCCTCTTCTCCAGATTTCCACCACCACCTTTCACACCGTCCTGCAACCTACCGGACCAGTCCCGCTGTCTCCCAGCCGCTCCCTGGCTGTCCGCTCCATACTGACCTTACCTTACTGGATCCTGCTCCCTATTCCGTGCTCAGCTCCTCCAGTCCTCCAGCTACCTGGAAACCCAGTCTCCTGTGATCCAGCAAGCGTGTATTCTTAAAGGTACTGAAAATGTCAAAAAGAGCTGGTGAGATTGCTTAAAGGGGTTTTGTGCAAAAATCTTCATTTTCCTGTTTTGTATAGACCACAAAATTGTTCTAACTTTAAAAATATAGTCGTAACACGTCCCCTTTAACATGTGCTTTTGTAGCAGGAAGTCCTTTACAGTTCTCCAATCAGCCCCAAGACAAAATGCACATTGCCGTACATGAAGCATTAAAAAGGCAAAGCGAGGTATAATTTATACATTTATTCTAATCACAACTGTACAGGAATGTATCGTCACAGCAGAAACGCAACCTAAACCTGACCGTGGAACAACAGCCGTCACAACACATCCAGAACTCCAACAGAAATGTACAGGCTCAGATAATTTCAACTCAACATTTAGATTCCTCTTGATTATCATCATAGTTATTATTATTCACATAGAACTATCTGTCTTTCAACTAGATCTTTGTTTTAAAGAGCATAAAAATACAAGTGGACTTTTCACTAGGATGAAAACTGGTGGCTGATCCACCGCCTTGGCTTATATGAAGGCAAAACACTGAAAACTGGGGGCGTCGGGAGAAGTGAAGCCAACTTATTACAGCTTACCAGATTTTTTTGTTATTTTATGTATTTATATTAGCTCATACAAGGCTTTGCAGTAGTTACAGAAGGTTGCAGACATTTGGGGGTTAACTTTTAGGGTTAAATCACTCGGACATCACTGACACAAAGGGGCGTTGTCAAAGAAATCATGAAGCTGTTAAACAAAAGGAATAGATAAATACGAAGGCACGGAGATTTGCAGAATAAACACCAAATTTAGAAATAATTGTGATAAAAGAGGAAGACGAGAAGGAGGTTAAGTTGATTAAAGGCAATTTTACTAACCAAACACTAGAGGGCGCTTTAGGAGCGCCTGTTTTAAACCTACCGTAAATCCTCTAATACAGGCCCGGGCCTGTATTTGACTCAAGCTCATCAAGCTCCAGGCCTTTATTGGAAGGAGGGCCAGTATTAGAGGCAGGCCTCAATTTCTATTTGAGCAAAATGAACTAATGGTTCGCTGGAGTTTTTGACAATTAAAATTGCGCCCACATTTTCAAAGTTAAACACATTTCTTTTAACAACAGTAGTTTCTGCTTCAGCCCTCTCCCCCCTCCCCCTGCGCAGTGGCTGCAAACTCACTGATGCGCCTGCAGCCTCTCGGAGTTCCTGCTGCTCTAAACATTAAAATAATTATTTCATTTTCTGTTCCTCACTTCTGATGACCTTCAATGGTGTCTGTTTGTTGCAACCACCAGGTACAAAAAATAACTTGTTTTTATTTGACTATTTTTCTGTCCTGTATCTGTTTATTATCTTCCTGCATCTCCTCTCAATCCTAAAGAAAAACTGCTACCTGGGTTCATATATATTCACCTTATGAGTTACCTTTGAACTGCAGTTCTAAAAGATCTACCGACCGCAAAAACAGCGGAGTGCTCGCCGGCCACATCAGTGAGATGCGTCACCGAGGACAAAACAGGTGATTCGCCCTGATCCACAGCAGCGAAAAGCATCAGGCACAAATAAAAGCATAAAAGACAGAAAACATAAAAGGAAATGAGCCGACATGAACGATCGCGTGTTAAATTAGTTTTTGAGGTGGCGACACCTGATTTGATAATGTTACTGTGGCCGTGCTCAGGACGCAGATGTATGGAGCGCGTCAACAATCAGAGCTTTGCATGCACAAGCTGGTTAAGGTTAGGATGGGGGTGAGGGGAAGGTTAAATTGCAAGAGGGTAAACGTCACAATTTGGTTAAATTACCGTTTTACGGCGGGTGTCAGTACCGACGCTCTGGCACAGCGCGTTGTCTCCAGACGTGCAGGAGCTCCTCACCTTCTGACAGCAGGCTGCTGTCTTTTCCGAGGACTGCATCTTGCTGGTCATTATCACATGACAGCGACTAGTTGATGACGGGCATAAAAAGTCACTATAGAGCGGTGAAGTCGACTAGTGACTAGTTCATTCAACCCCTATTGCTCCCCAGAGTGTTCTGCAGCATAATCAGCACGTTCTCTTTGAACTTGATATCAAATTTTCGCCTCCTCTTTGTCTCCGCACCTGCCATGGTTAAAGTTACCCTCGCGGTCTATCACTGGCAAATCAAAAGTGAGACGGATGACACAACCGCCCCCCGTACTTGCTTGTTACCACATTCCACCTGGCCACAATAAAAAAAACCGGGCCATTATTCACCTCCGCCAACTCCGACACCGGCCAAACTGTGATACCTGGCAGTTAATTAAATACAGGCTATCATTAGAGGATTTACGGTATGTGTGAATGTTGATTGGATGGGCTATATAAAGCCTTGAAATGTAAAGAAATATATCTTTGAAATCACTGTTGTGCGCCTCATGTGTGCTTTTTGTCAGTGTTGGTCTCTTATTATCATCAAGCATAAAACCTTCATGTGTAGAGATGAACACCGGCGATCTGATTTATGTGCAAGTGTCTTAAGAACTCATAGCTGGTCTGATCCTTAGCGTAACTACGTACTGTACGAGCAGGAGGACACTGACATGAGCAAAAAGCAGGGACTACGCACACGCTCGAAACAACAACACCAACAATAACAGCAAGAGCACCAACAACAACAACGTGAGAAGAGACGACACGCGGGTCAGGAAGTCCAGCGAACCACTGGCCTCCACTCGTACAGAGGAGAAACGGAGGCTACGACGCATCTGGAAAAATGAATCCTTTTGATATTTTAGAGGAGAGACGGACGCAAAGAGAGCGGTCTGTGTTTCAGTGTGCTTTTAAAAATCCTCATCAGAGCGTGTCGTGTTTGTTCATCTCTCCGTCTACTTGCCTTTGAGACAATTAGTGTGCTTAGTTTCTTAAGACTGCACCCGAAAGTTTGTCTAAGCCAGCCTTTTTTGTGTTGAGATGAATTATTGTGCTTCTCGGTCCACGCAGCAGTCTGAGGCTGGGTGGAGGTAACGCGCTGGGCTGCAGAGGTCAGAGGTTGTGTGGGAGCAGCTTCCTCGCATCAGGAGAAGGAGCCAGAGCTACTGCACCAGATAAAGAGGACTCCCTCTTCAAGGCTACTCAGGAAGCACTAAACATGGGAGGGCCAGACGCTCAAGCACGAGCTCCCCAAAGCGCCAGCATTTAGTCTTGGGAGCGCCGTCTTCTCACACACCTACATGTCATGAGGGATGGGTCAGGGGGAGGGGGGCTGGAGATCAGTCGAGCATTGCATCCAGTTGGTCTGCCAAGTCGTCAAACATGCTGCCGATGTCATCCAGGATAGAGACGGTTCCTTTTTGGCTGGAAAATTTTGAAAAAGAAAAATGGAATATTTAGCTTTTATTGAGGCTTCGATAAACATGCTGACAGAATCATTCAGTCAAGTGTGGAGGTGAGTTCCTCCACTGATGGAAAGCAGCTTTAAGATTCAGTTTATGGGTGACATTCACTATTTTCACACACACACACACACACACCTGACAAACTCAGAAACATACAATAGAGTCGACTAATTGTAAAGATCAACAAAAAGTAATGATAAATCCCAAAATAATCATATAAATCATGATTTTTTAAATTGTTTATACTTAAAAAACTCATGTTTTACAATTGTTTTCATTTTATAGGAGAATGACGTTTTACAAAGACCAGCAAAGTACATGAGAAATCATGTTTTTATTAGGTGTCATGGCTGCCATGGAGCTTCATAAAGAAAGTAAAAATAGATTAGACCATCTGGACAATGACTGTTCTCTTCATTTGAGTTTTTTTAGTTTTAGGTAATGGTAAAGGGGGAAACCTGGAAGTAAAGATGATTTACTATGGCTTTTGAATGACCAAAAAATGTCATGGATTTTATCAATATGTTTATCAATAACCCATTTCCTATAGTGAAGAGAGAAGGAGACAATGAGCAGACACGTCAAACAGTTAAAACTGTGGCAAAATGCCCCAAACAACAGGTCACAGAGTTTATTTATACCAAGAGATAAAAGAGAGAGAGAGAGAGAGATTGTGTGTGTGTGTGTGTGTGTGTGTGTGTGTGTGTGTGTGTGTGTGTGTGTGTGTGCGTGTGCGTGTGTGTGTGTGTGTGTGTGTGTGTCATGCAAAGAGACATAGAACAATACATTTACATTCAGTTGATTGAGTCCATGATCAAGAATTAATTAACATAAAGTTTCCCATAACACTTCCTCAAAAGAATGAAGCAGGACCAGTTGGCTGACCATCTGCAAACAGGTACAAAGATTAATCAAACAAGTTATTTGCAGAAGAATCAAGTTTCCCGTGTACTTACATAAAATACACCCTGACATACTTTATGTTGTGTTGCATTTAGTCAACGTAAACTTAAATCTGGCCTGAAGAAGAGGTTCCAGTGTGTGTTTGAGGGGATTGCTAAAGCAGGAAACCCAACACATCTGAATGAGATCTACACTGAGCTCTACATCACAGAGGGAGGGACTGGAGAGGTCAACAATGAACATGAGATCAGAGAGATTGAAGTGGCATCCAGGAAACTAAAAAAACTAGAAACGACAATCAGACGATACCTCTTCAAACTCCCACCTGGGAGAGACGAACTTGTTAGAACAGTGATCTCAAAGGGAGTGGCTAGTATTGGCAAAACGGTCTTAACTCAGAAGTTCACTCTGGACTGGGCTGAAGACAACGCCTACCAGAACATCCACTTCATGTTTCCGTTCTCCTTCAGAGAACTGAAAGTGCTAAAAGAAAAGAAGTTTAGTTTGGTGGAACTTGTTCATCACTTCTTCACTGAAACCAAAAATAACAGGAGCTTTGAAGAGTTCCAGGTCGTGTTCATCTCAGATGGTCTGGATGAGTGTCGACTTCCTCTGGACTTCCACCACAGTAAGATCCTGACTGATGTCACAGAGTCCTCCTCATTGGAAGTTCTACTGACAGACCTCATCAGGGGGAACCTGCTTCCTTCTGCTCGCCTCTGGATAACCACAAGACCCGCAGCAGCCAATCAGATCCCCTCTGAGTGTGTTGGCATTGTAACAGAGGTCAGAGGGTTCACTGACCCACAGAAGGAGGAGTACTTCAGGAAGAGATTCAGAGATGCGGAGCAGGCCATCAGGATTATCCTCCACATCAAGACATCACGAAGCCTTCACATCATGTGTCACATCCCAGTCTTCTGCTGGATCACTGCTACAGTTCTGGAGGAGGTGTTTAAAAACAAAGATGGGGGAAAGCTGCCCAAGACCCTGACTGTGTCTCAATTCAGGGTCTGCATCCTACCTCGGCCGGATTCGTCGGCCGGTTACGTCACAGCGCCGCGACTCGGCCTGTCCCAATTCGAAGACTCCTTCAAATGCGGTCGACGAATCCGGCCTTCTTTTCGCCTGAATGAAGGATGGGTCGGGTGTATCCTTCAATAGGTAGCATTTCCCAAGATGCCTTGCGGGCCGGCCGGCAGAAAAACTTAAAAACAATGGCGGACAGTGAAGCGGGAGCTGTCGGAGAGGATTGCGCATATAAATGTAAGTATAAACTTTAAAACTGTTAGGTTAAGGACTTTTGGTGATACATGAACGTTATTTTAGTTAGAAATGTTACAGTAAAAGTTCTTGTATTGCGGTCTCGGCTCGTATGTTCGGCCGCGCTCGGTGTCGTACTTCTCCCGCTACGTTTTCCCCCTGATTTTAATAGAAGTTTGTATTTTAGGAACAAAAGAGAAAACCAGGGAATTTATTAAGCTCAGGGCGAAGATGGACCACATGATCACTGGAGCTAAGTATTCGGCGGCTGTGGCATGGAGGTACAATAACATCTCATATTTTAAAAACTCGTTTGAGTTTATTTTTTTCTGCGAAAACATGAAAGGAATAACTCGTTGTCCTCTTTTCTCTTCCTGTTTCTTTTCTTACATGTTTGTTAAGACTATTCTGGAGAAAATGGGCATCCAGGGGAAGGTGCCAGCGATGAGCAGCTCCTGCAGCTGATCAGGGAGGACATGAGGCTACAGAGGGAGGCAGAGCAGCAGAGGGCACAGGAGAGAAGGGAGAACTTTGACAGCTTTTTACTTTGCTAGAAAAAAATGGTTAAGGAAGATTAAACATGTACATGTAAAAGAAATATCTAAATAAAATCAGTTCTGCATTAAACTCTTGAATTTTATTTGGGTCTACAAATGAGAATTGTTTACTAGAGGGTATCCGCTGGGTCTGAAAAGTCTTAAAAGGTGATAAATCGGTTTTGGTCAAATTAAGACCCTTAGAAAGTATTAAAAACTATTATCACATCTTTGCTCAGGCTCAGCTTGTCAAAAGTATTTTCTCTGAATTAGCTCTCCAACAGTCAAGGAAATGATTAACCCCCAGAGACCCACGGTTGTAGTATTACAACATCAGATTTAAGTCTACAAGAATAAACCTTCCCCATTTTTTTTCTTTTTAAAACCACATTTACATTGCTATTGTTCAGTTCTGCAACACTATTGGCTGTTAAAATGTGTAAATAGGCCCGTTTATCTGGCCTCCTAGAACAACATGTGAAAGGTTAAAAAAATATTTTGCAGTTGTTTTCTAAATTTGGGTTTCTGGGGGTTAAAAAGCTAAATAAAACGTCGAGCTCCATCGTTTAAAGTTCCTTCTCCCTTCTGCCCAGCGGTTCCACGGTTGCTAGGCGACGGAACGTTCGCCGAGGGAGTTCATGAAGGCTAGGCCTGTCCAATTTCACAGCCGTTAACATCCGGTCTACCCGGCCGACGGAGGACGCAGCCCACGTCGGCCGGGTGGGCTGGGTCCTTCGAAGGATGCAGACCCTGAATTGAGACACAGCCCCTGACTCAGATGTACATTCACTTCCTGGTTGTTCAGGCCAAAGTGAAGGTCAAGTATGATGGAGGAGCTGAGGCAGATCCACACTGGAGTCCAGAGAGCAGGAAGATGATTGAGTCTCTGGGAAAACTGGCTTTTGATCAGCTGCAGAAAGGAAACCTGATCTTCTATGAATCAGACCTGACAGAGTGTGGCATCGATATCAGAGCAGCCTCAGTGTACTCTGGAGTGTTCACACAGATCTTTGTAGAAGAGACAGGACTGTACCAGGTAAAGGTCTTCTGCTTCAGCCACCTGAGTGTTCAGGAGTTTCTGGCTGCTCTGCATGTCGATATGACCTTCATCAGCTCTGGTGTCAATCTAATGGAAGACAAACAGCAACATTCTCTGTGGTCTAAACTTTTCAGCGGTCCAAATCTAAATGATCTCTATCAGAGTGCTGTGAACAAGGCCTTTGAGAGTCCAAATGGACACCTGGACGCTTTCTCCTTGGTCTGTCCCGGCCGGCCAATCAGACTCTCCTGAAAGACCTGCTGGGGAAGACAGGAAGCAGATCCAATCAGGAAACAGTTGATCACATCAACAAGAAGCTCAATGAGAGTCTGTCTGCGGAGACAAGCATCAACCTGCTCTACTGTCTGAATGAACTGAATCATCTTTGTCTGGTGGAGGAGATCCAACAGTCTCTGAGTTCAGGACGTCTCTCTACAGACACTGTCTCCTGCTCAGTGGTCAGCACTGGTCTTTATCCTACTGTCTTCAGAAAAAGATCTGGAGGTGTTTGACCTGAAGAAATGGTTGTGTCAGTTTTAGTGGGAGGACATAATTGAATCAGTTAATAAAAGTATAAAAACAATAATCTCAGATAAAAAAACACAAATCTTCAGTCAAATCCAACTTATAAATGTATAACTAGATGTAATTTTTACCTGTAGAAGGTGGAGGGGCAACTGGGAGATTTGGAACTTTTAAAATCTTTATTTTCACCTCTTACATCCAAACTTTTAATGTTACTATTTTACATGTCAGACAATTGTTTGTATAAAACGCAAATAAACAGTTCACCACAATTGAATGTATCTAAGACTAATTGTTAAATCTGTGAAGATGGGGACATAAACACAGACATTTTTCCCTTATTTGTCAGATTTATTTGATTTGATGCTTTATAGATGTTACATTTCTAGTTATTAAGAATATTTAATGCTACAGTCGAAAGATGACAAGATTTTTAGGACAATAACATTTGATTTTTAACAATAAGATAAAAAATTAAATAACTTCATGAAGTTTTGCTTTTGCAAGTTGATTGAATAATTAGAAACGGACTGAGGGAAGTTATTCACTAGGTTATTAGAGATAGAAGTGTCATGTTCTGTGTCCCTTTGTTCCCCAGCTCCTCCAGTTCCCACTCCAAGTTCTCCTTTTGTGTTCTCTTAGCGCCCTCATGTGTCCTTTGTCTGCATCTCTGTTGTGTGTCTTAAGTTGTAGCCACAGCCTCTTGTATGTGTATGAGTTTGTGAGTGTCAGTATGTGTATGTGTTTGTGTGAGTCCTTCCCTTAGTCTTTAGGTTTAGTTTTGTGTTTTATATAGTGTTAGGTTTATCTGCCCTCCTCTGATTCTCTTCCCCATCCAGATAATTGTTGTCACCTGCCTTCCTCCAGCCTCACTCCACACACCTGCTTCCTGTTTCCCTAATTGCTCCTCCCTGTCTAAATAAGCCCTCCTTGTCTCATTGTTCTTGTCGGTCCATTGTTGTTTTATGTCAGCGTTGTTTGTTGTCTCTCCCTCCTGGTCTCTGGTTCTCTGCTCATGAAGTGAGCTTTTGGATTTTTCCCTGCTTCATTTTGTTATTGGGTTTTTTGCCTCCTGCCCCTTTTGGATTTTTATTTTGTCATCCTAAATAAAGGATTCTTCTTTATTTAACATTCCTGCCTCGTGTCATCCTGGGCCTGCATCTTGGGTCCTAACCTCCTGCTCCTAAACGTGACAAGAAGTGTAGAAGAATTTCAAAGAATCATGAAGCGTTGTTATTAAGTAGCCTAATAACTCTAGGTTTGTGTTTTGAGTAGCTAAAAGTAACTCAGTGAAAATACATTTCAAGACCCTATATTGGTTTGAACTGAAGTCATAATTCAGATTCAATAAATAGGTAAATGTAATAATTTGTACAGACAGCAGACAAAGCTGTAGTGCTTGGTGTGGCGTGCTGATGTTAAAACAGTTCCTTTGGCTCTATTTTCTAATCGCTATGCTAATAATAATCTCACCTTGGGCCTAATGTCACTGAGGGCACAGGAAATGCACCTAATTATTTATCTGTAAGTAGCTGTATATATTTTATCATTTCAGGTGTATATTTCACAGACGATAAACCGAAACACAAGACTGTTGTGTTATTCCCGTGCTCACACGACTGCTGTTAGTACTGCTGAACTCTTGTTGATGCAAAAGTGAAATCAAATACAGCAGTTCTGAAGTTTCATAAACATTGCCACCACCATAAATGTGAGTGAAATATAGGAAAATCATAGTGACTCACTGACTGTTAAAGTGATGAAGGAAAGCAGCTGTTGGAAAGCATCAGGAGGGAAAGTCTGTACAGGCTGATTCCCATCAGGTCATGAGGAACAGATGCCTTAGGAACCCCCCCCCCCCCCCCCCCCAAGTTTCACACAGTGCCGTAACCCGTTACTCTCCACCTTCCTAAAACAGCTTATTACTCATTTCCCAAGGATTTAATCCAACTAAATAATTCATAAAGTGTTTTTATCCTGTTGCTAAAGACACCTGTAACTAGTGAATTTCCCCACTGTGTTAAAAATGTGTCAACAGATAGGGAGGTCTGAGGTCCCCCTGCTTACACATGATCACATAAACTGATCATTTGGAGCAGTTTGAACCTGCAGTCCCTGAGAGCGTCTCATATACCAGGAATTCTGAATTACGGAGCAGATCTGCTATCCAGAGGCAATCCAATCTACGCAGATTGGAGGCTTCATCCTAAAGTGGTGAATCAGGTCTGGATGAGGTTCGGTCAGGCAGTCGTGGATGTGTTTGCATCAACAGAGAATTCTCAGTGCCCACTTAAATTCTCCCTGCAGGATCGTGGCGCCCCACGGGGGGTGGGGGGTGGGGTGGGTTTGGGGGGGGGGAGGGGGGGGGCGCTCTTGCGCACAAGTGGCCAAGGTCTCTCCTTCATGCGTTCCCTCCAGAGGCCCCCATACCCCCCACTTTACCCAGGGTGAGGGAGCAGGGCCTGTCCATGATCCTAATAGCACCACGGTGGCCGGGGAAACATTGGTTGGTGAAGATCTCCCAACTCCTGTGAGGTTCCCCATGGCAACTGCTGCTCCTCAGGGACCTGTTGTCCCAGGCTCATGGGGAGATACACATCCCACTAACTTGGGTTGAGGCTGATGTTGGCTGAGCCGGCCATTTTGATGGAACATTTGTGGGGATGCATGCTGCTGTTTGAGTCACATTACTAACTAACTAACTAACTAACTAACTAACTAACTAACTAACTAACTAACTAACTGAGATTCTAGCTAACTACATCTTGGGTTGAGGCTGATATTGTCTGAGTCAGTCATTTTGATGACATTTGTGGGGGTGCACTCAGCTTTTTGAGCCACATTACTAACTAACTAACTAACTAACTAACTAACTAACTAACTAACTAACTAACTAACTAACTAACTAACTAACTAACTAACTAACTAACTAACTAACTGACTAACTAACTGACTAACTAACTAACTAACTAACTGAGATACTAGCTAACTACATCTTGGGTTGAGGCTGATATTGTCTGAGTCAGTCATTTTGATGACATTTGTGGGGGTGCACTCAGCTTTTTGAGCCACATTACTAACTAACTAACTAACTAACTAACTAACTGACTAACTAACTGACTAACTGACTAACTGACTAACTAACTGACTAACTAACTAACTAACTAACTAACTAACTAACTAGCCATGCTAACTATCCCACAGTGGCCGGGGAAAAATTGATTGGTGGAAATCTCCCAACTCCTGTGAGGTTCCCCATGGCAACTGCCGCTTTGCAAGGACCTGTTGTCCCAGGCTCATGGGGAGACACACCACCCACATCCAGAAAGGCTGGCCCTGTGGGCGTGGCCCCTGAGAGGCAGACTCTGCGTGAATGAGCTTTCAGCTGGTGTTAGAAAGAGCGGATCATTTATCTTTTATCGTCATTAACCTCTCAGGTTAACGAGTATTGCCTCTCCACTCTGGACAACATCTGTCCTTTCAGAACCAGATCAGTTCCTGCAGTAAACTCCCAGGCTCAATTACAGCATTTGCAGCCTGTGTATGAAAACACGTCTCCCCGTCCACCTTCTGACATCCGTTAACTCTGTAGTCAGAGATGCGAGGGTTGTCTATTACTCCAACCTGATGTCGCAGAGACAAAGTCAGTAAGGTAAGATCTAGCATCTCTCTTTCAGCCTTATCTCTCCCAACCCCAACCCGACCCATGACCCTAGAAAGTTTAGCTCGTGTTTATTTGCCTGAGCTAGCATGCCCCTTCGACACTTTCCCCTCATCTGTGTTTAAAAATGACACCCCCACTGTGGGATTAACCCTCTTATTCCCGTAACCAACTCATTGGATCTCTAACTTTTTTCTTTACATCAGCCTCTTTTGGTTGAGAGATCGGTACCTCCCTGGGAAATAAATTCATTATTCTTCTCGTCTCTGGATTAAAAGATCTTAACACAAAAGCTTCTTCCCTTTCTTGTTTCAAATCATCCTCACTTTACTGCAGCCTTCTGATGTGCCTGAGTTCAGCCATTTTTTCATCTACCTTTAATAATTTCTCGTCTGTTTTCTTTAGTTCCCCTGTCATGTTTTCACAAAAACGCATCTTTTCTTGAATTAAAATATTATATCTAGCATTATCTTTTCCCAATGCAGCCTGTTTTCCATCATTACTTTGTGTTGAGGCGTCCTTCAAAGCTAGCTGACTCATTTTATGTAACTGGCTGATCTTCCTTTCTCTATCAGTCTCAGGTCTGTTCGGAGGTCGCTCAATCTTTTTTGTGTCAAAATCGCGTTTTTCTTTTAATTTTCTGTAAACGCTCAGGTTGTCATTTTCCTTTCTGAGCGCTGCTATTCGACTGTCATTCTCTAAAACGAGTTTATTTAGAGCAAAAATCTTTTGATGGAGGATTTTCATTTCTGCATCATGTTTCAAGCCTCTCTGTTGCATATTTTCTGCATGTTTGGCTTCTCGTATTTTATACTCAAAAGCAGATTTTTCTCTAAATGCTGAAATTTCATCTTTCACTTTCTGAATTTCTCTCTCAGTTTGGCTTATTTTGTTTTTCAACTCCCAGTTGTATTCTTCTATATCGTATTGCATTTTAAAATCGCGTCGAGTGCTCTGACCAACAATGACTTGTAGTAAGAAATGATGTTCTCTGTATGACGTATCAAAGCTTATGATCACGTGCTTCTATGAAGCGTTCTGATCTGCCTTGCTGACGCTTGCTCAGAGGTTACTAGAGGTCGCAACGTTCAAATTTGCATATTCATGACGCAATTGCGTTGGTTACGTGAACATTTGCGCCTGGTCACGTGAGTCGGGTATGAGGAAAATGAAAGTGTGATTATCGCACAAATCTTTCGGCAAACGTGTTCTGCTGGAAATACGCGGATTAATTGCTCGGGTTGCAGGCACGGATCCCCGTTTCTGTCAACTTTGATCTCAGCAGCTGGAGCGGGGATAAAGACGCGCTTCTTCAGATAAAAGTGGTAATTACGTCTAACTTTAATATTGTTAACAATAATTGCAGCAAAGCATCATTTACTGCAGTTAGTCACTAGTGAAGCATAACTTAACTTTCATGAGCAAAAAACCCACAAAAAGGATTCAATAAATCAGCAAAGCGGGAAGAAATGTTATTTTTGTTTTTACATTCTTACTTCATTTCAAACTATAGTGTTTTCCTATGGGGTGCCATTTGTAAAGTCAAACAGTCATAATCTAACAGCAATATTTTTGGTTATTTAGCATATCATAAGAGAAAAAATTGAGAGTTCACTTTTTCAAAGTCATATTTTCACCATGTTATTCATACATTCATAAATGTTAAAGTTTCCAAATAAATATTTAGATAGCACGCTAAATATTTAATTTATAGTTAAATATTTATGTTGCAAACTAAATATTTAGGTCTGATCTAAGTACTTAGTTTGTAAAATAAATATTTAATTCACTAACTAAATATTTAATTTACTAATTAAATATTTATTTTGGAAATAAATATTTAAAATTTAAATTGAATATTTAATTTGTAAATTAAATATTTTCCAAAGAAATATTTAGATCCCAGCTAAATATTTATTTTCCATGATGTTATTTAGCTCCACACTATAGTTTATATTTTTGGGTCAGACTTAAATATTTATTTCCCAAATACTGATTTTGCAAACTAAATGTTTAGCTCCAAAATAAATATTTAGCTGGGATCTAAATATTTATTTCGGAAAATAAATATTTAATTTACAAATTAAATATTTAGTTCCAAAATAAATATTTAATTAGTAAATTAAATATTTAGTTAGTGAATTAAATATGTATTTTACAAACTAAATATTTAGATCAGACCTAAATATTTAGTTTGCAAAATAAATATTTAACTGCAAATTAAATATTTATCTTGCTAACTAAATATTTATTTGGAAACTTTAACATTTATAAATGTATGAATAACATGATGAAAATATGACTTCGAAAAAGTGAACTCCCAATTTTTTTCTCTTATGATATGCTAAATAACCAAAAATATTGCTGTTAGATTATGACTGTTTGACTTTACAAATGGCACCCCATACAGAACAACTGAGACAAACCAAACCACAGCTGAAGGTGACAGTGAGGGACTTTCCACAGTCAGCGTTTTTGAATATTTGAACAAATATTCTTGAAGTGTTTTTATGCTATAACACAGGATCAACATCAGACTCCTTAAACCCAAACCAGGTCTGTACAACTGACGTTATTCCATCTTCTTTACCAGCACGTCTTTATCCAACCGCCCCAGGTGCAGCTGCTGCGTTCAGAGTTGACAGAAATGGGGACTCCGTGCTGGGGTAACCCCCGTAATTAATCTGCGTATTTCTAGTAGCACAGACTTGAACACGTTTGATGAAATACTTGTGCAAAAATTAGATTTTTATTTTACTTCTACAAAAATGCTAATTATTATATACATTAGAAAATGTGGACAGCTAGCTGTCCCTTGTTAATTAGACCATCAGTTTTTAAAATCTGGCCATCCAAATGATGGCGGGACGCAGCTGGCTAATACTATGGCCCCAACCCACTAATAAAAAAAACTGCAGAAGTAAAAACGAATGAGTCACTTAACATCTTATACCTGCCAATATAGAGGAGACAAAATAGGAATTGTTAGGAAATATATGACTAATTACAGAACACCTAAAAATCATGTAAATACTGAACAAAAAATACAAAACAGAATAGAAAAGAGTGTGATACTAGTCGGGATTCACAATAGCAAAAAATGTATATAAATAAATAAACAAATAAATGAACATTCTATAATAGATTCAAATTACAAAATATATGACTTGGATAGTAAAATAGATGATAGTTTACTTGATATAAATAAAAATTGTGATTATTGTGCTGTCCTCGCCCTGTGACTCTTAGTTTCACCTTGCTAGACAGCGAGATAACGATGCTCCAATAACCAGACTTGTTTTCCTTCTTTGTGCTGATTTATTGAAGAATGGCCTCTGACCATTGCCTTCTCTTTGACCATCGTAAAACTGAAAGTACAAAATACTGTATTAGCTAACTAACATTGTAAACTAGCTTGTTACCCGCTTGCTGCAAGCTAACAAGATAAAACTTTCAAATGTACAAATTATCATACCATTTTTACATAAAACAAAAGATAATGATCATTTTATCGACACTCATACTTACAGACATATCTCATCCAAGACAGCAACATTTTAAGGTCCGTATCAGCTTAGAACAATAACATTAAGACATCACCTTCCACCATCTTTGATTTCTTCTTTACGTTCTCAATTTTTTTCCCCAAAGTAACCAAACCTATATTACAAAGCAGCCACTAGAGGGAGCTCCAGGGCAGTTTACTGTAACATGTTGACCTATTGTTCACCCAGCCACTAGATGGCGCTGTGTTGTGGCAAGTCAGGAGGGAACCAAGGGTGAGGGAGTTGAAAGGTTAGATATGAGGAAATAAAGTGGAATTGGAACGGAGTTCGGTGTGTGCGTGCATTTATTAAGGTTGGTATCCAGAGAGGATAATACATGGTGTCAGAGTAGCGGTTTTATACGCAACCCCTCGCCGTCGGACAGCTCAGACATGGAGGCTTACGGCGTTCCCACACCGCGCATGGATTGGGACTCTAGCAACCTGCCCGAGGCATGGCGGCGCTTCAAGCAGCACGCCGAGCTAATGTTCGCCGGTCCTTTTCGGGAGAAAGAGGAGGCAGACAAATGCAGCTACCTTCTTCTATGGGTCGGTGAGAAAGGACGGGACGTCTACAACACGTGGACACTCACCGCAGATGACTCCAAAAAGCTTCAGACGTACTACGATAAGTACACCGATTACATCACACCGAAAGCGAACCCAATCTACGCCAGATATAAGTTCCATGAAAAGATGCAGGGTGAAAATGAGGCGTTTGAACAGTTTATTACAGAACTGAAACTGCTTGCTAAAGACTGTGGGTACCCAAATACAGATGAAATGGTCAGGGACCGCATCGTATTCGCCACTAACTCGCCACACGTCCGAGAAAAGCTACTCAGCCAAGGCGCAGAGCTCACGCTGGAGAAAGCTATAGATATAGCACGATCACACGAGCTAGCAAAGCAGCAGCTAAAATATATGGGCCATTCGAGGGGCCAGGAAACGGTGCATGCTATCGGCAGGAATCCACACAGACAAGAACATCAAACAAGAAGCGTGAAACCAAAGGAACACACTAAAGTAATACTGAAAACGTGCAGCTATTGTGCTGGACAACACAATAATAAAGACATCTGCCCAGCAAAAGGAAAGCAATGTGCAAAATGCAAGAAAATGAACCATTTTGCAAGAGGTTGCAGGTCAAAACTCCCTTCGCAGGCAAAAGCCCACCTCAAATCAGTACACTTCGTGAGAGAGAACATAGAAGTGACAAATGAGGACACAGATGAGGAGCAAGACTGTTTCTACATTGATAGCATCACAATAGAAAATGAAGGAAGAAACGATGAGCAAGCATATGCTGACATGCAACTTGATTCTCCCCCACAGACAGTGAGGTTCAAGGTCGACACTGGGGCACAAGCAAACACAATTCCAGCCAACATGTTCCAGACACTCTTCCCACATGTGACACTGAAGCCTGTCACACACAAGCTCACAGATTACGGGGGACACTCACTCAGTGTGGAAGGAAAATGCCAGCTAAAATGCAAACACAAAGACAAAACTCGCACGTTGGAATTCCATGTTGTCAACACAAGCGCCCCACCTGTATTAGCAATGAAAGCCTGCCGTGACCTAAATCTGGTCAGGATCGTGATGGCAGTGACGGAGGAAAGAGAAAAGACAACCAACAGTTCGCAGGTAATACTAGACGAGTACGCTGACGTGTTCAAAGGGATAGGAGAATTTCCTGGTGAATGCAGTTTCCATGTAAACCTAGAAGTCGCACCCACAGTCAGCCCACCTCGTCGAATTCCCATCGCTCTGCGAGCCCGACTCAAAGACGAGCTTGACAGCATGGAAAGGAATCAAATCATATGCAAGGTGACAGATCCTACGGACTGGGTGAATGCACTTGTTGTTGTGGAAAAACCCAAAACAGGCAGACTCCGAGTATGTCTGGACCCCAGACCCCTCAACAAGGCTATACAAAGACCCCATTACCCTCTACCCACCTTGGAGGATGTCACCACAAAACTTGCTGGGGCCAAGTATTTCAGTGTTTTGGACGCCAGATCGGGCTACTGGGCCATTAAGCTAAGCCACGAATCATCTCTGTTAACCACATTTAATACTGTGTTTGGCAGGTACCGCTTCCTCAGGCTGCCCTTCGGCATAATCTCAGCCCAGGATGAGTTCCAACGACGCGTGGATGAGACCTACGAGGGTCTGAGGGGCGTGGCAGCCATTGTGGACGATGTGTTGGTTTTCGGAGAACCAAACAGGAGCATGACGATAACTTGAGGGCCATGCTGGAGCGCAGCAGGGAGAGAGGTGTAAAACTGAACCCAGACAAGTGCACCATCTGCGTCAAAGAGGTCAGTTACTTCGGTCACACATTGTCACACGAAGGACTAAAACCAGATCCACAAAAAGTAAAAGCAATCCAAGACATGGCGCCCCCACAGAACAGGGCAGAACTGGAAACCGTGCTGGGGATGGTTAATTATTTAGCAAGATTTGCCCCACACCTGTCAGAGATAAACGCACCACTCCGCCAGCTGTTAAAGCAGGACAGTGAGTTTGTATGGGACAAGAACCATGACAGATCCTTCCAACAAATGAAGGAGCTGATCACTAGAGAACCAGGCCCAGTCCTCTCCTTCTTCAACCCCAAGAAAGTGCTACGACTCCAGGTCGACGCATCCCAAAGTGGCCTTGGTGCTGTGATGCTGCAGGATGGCAGGCCAGTTGCCTACGCATCCAAGTCACTTAACAACACTGAGCGGAACTATGCCCAAATAGAAAAAGAGCTGTATGCTGTTCTCTTCGGCTGCAAGCGGTTCCACGAGTACATGTACGGTCGACACATGACCATTGAATCGGACCACAAGCCACTAGAGTCCATACTCAAAAAAACACTAGCAGCAGCACCACCACGGCTACAGAGGATGATACTACAACTGCAAAAGTACAACATCAGCATCATCCACAAGCCGGGGAAAGACATTCCGGTAGCTGACACACTCTCCCGGAAATCCATAGAGTTCCACGATAAATCACTCTGTGACGGGATGGATGCGCAGATCCACACTGTCGTCAGCAACATGCCTGTCAGTGATCAGAGACTCTTAGAAATAAGAAACGTAACAGCCCAGGATCCTCAGCTCAATGCTCTGAGAAGGACCACATTGAGTGGATGGCCGGATAAAAGACCTCACAATGTCTGCCTGAAATCCAGGAGTTTTGGAACCACAGGGATGAGATCTCACTGATGGACGGGATCATGTTTAAAGGAGAGAAAATGATCATCCCAAAAAGGCTCAGAAGGGACATGATTGATCGGATACATTCCAGCCATATGGGAATAGAAAAAAGTAAAAACAGAGCCAGAGACCTTCTGTTTTGGCCAGGCATGGGAAAGCAGATTGAGGAAGCAGTTGGAGCCTGCAGCACATGCCAGGAGAGACAAGATACTAACCCCAAGGAACCCCTGCTGTCACATGCAATACCAGAACGACCATGGCAGGTTATAGCCACCGATCTGTTCACTTGGAACTCGGAAGACTACATCATCATCGTCGATTACGACAGTAGATTCTTCGAATTGGAAAGACTGCACAGCTGCACTGCAGAAGCAGTGATCCACAAACTAAAGTCAGCCATGGCCAGGCATGGTATTCCAGTTACAGTGATGAGTGATAACGGGCCGTGCTATGCTTCAAGTAAGTTCCAACAGTTCGCAAGGTCATGGAGTTTCACCCACAGCACTACTAGCCCCCATTACCCACAGAGCAACGGCCTAGCCGAAAAGACTGTCCAGACAGCAAAAAAACTACTGGACAAGGCCAAAGCTGAACATAAGGATCCCTACTTGAGCCTATTAGAATACCAGAACACCCCTGTGGACAACTTAAAGTTGCCTGCACAACTTCTCATGAGCCGGAGACTCCGCTCCATCCTCCCTGCAACACCAAAACAGCTGGAACCCCAAGTAGTTTGTCAGCAAACAGTGCGTGAGAGGAGAGAAGTCTGCCAGCAGCGCCAGCAAACCTATTTCAACAGAGCAGCCCGACCTCTGCCTCAACTATTTCCTGGCGCACCGGTCCGGTTCCGGCAACAAGATGGTTCCTGGAAATCAGCTGTGGTCGAAAGTTGTGCCGACACGCCCAGAAGCTACAACATAACCACAGATACAGGACAAGTTTATCGCCGTAACCGCCGACATCTCCGCAAAAGCAGAGACAGTGTAGGAGGTGAGAAGTCCATTCAACCAACGGTCAACAGCAATGACAGCGCTGTGGTTTCTCAGCCCCCGCCTGCGGAGCCCCCTGATAAAGACATTACAACACCCAGATACACGACTCAATATGGGCGTGTTACTAAACCAAGACAGGTCTTGGACCTGTAATATTGTAAAGGGTGCAGGTGGATCGCTGCCCTAAAAAAAAAAAAACGAACTGTTCACATGTTTATTGTTTCAATGATGTCTCCAAATGTATGTTCATTATGGTAATTATATAGCCAGTATTGAATTGAGTTGAATGCTGTGTTATTAATGGGTTATTGAGTTGAATGCTGTGTTATTAATGGGTTATTGAGTTGAATGCTGTGTTATTAATGGGTTACTCAGGATGTTTATTCCCGTAATTTCAGTTGCCTGAAAAACAAAATTTCACAGGCCTGAGTTGCTTTGTTGTTGTTGGGTTTTTTTTAAGAAGGGGGATGTAACATGTTGACCTATTGTTCACCCAGCCACTAGATGGCGGTGTGTTGTGGCAAGTCAGGAGGGAACCAAGGGTGAGGGAGTTGAAAGGTTAGATATGAGGAAATAAAGTGGAATTGGAACGGAGTTCGGTGTGTGCGTGCATTTATTAAGCTTGGTATCCAGAGAGGATAATACATTTACAACGATAACATCCAGTTTGAGTTATAAAAGGCAGAACAATTATTATGAAGAAGAAAATTTAAATAGTGGGGTAATTATGGAAGATACACTATCACTCATCCAGTTCAACAGTCAAAGTTTGTTTTGTAAGCTGCCAATAATAAGAGATTATCTAAGAAAATTTAAAAATCAATCCAGTGTGATTGCTATTACAGAGACTTGGCTTAATGATGGCATCATGGATGATGTTCAAATAGATGGATATGAGCTTTATTTTGTAAATTGAAAAAATAAAAGAGGTGGTGGTGTTGCCTTGTTTATTGAATCAGATCTGAAGTGTAAATTAGTAGTAGAAATGACAGTGATGGAGGACAATGTTATAGAAATGGTGAAAGTGGAAATTATTACTGAAAATACTAAAACTATTTTAATTAGCTGTGTCTACAGGGCACCTGGGTCTTGTGTCATGCAATTTACTGATAAGATGATGGAGCTGGCTGATCAAATTAGAAACAAAATGTCAGGTTCGTTGGCAGATCTGAAGCGTGACTGAGAGATTCTGTTGCCCGGACGCGGAGTGACGGAAATAACCGGCGTGGTTATCTCCTGAAGGTTTGGTTAGAAGGTTTTGAGGGCTGGTAAGCCTGGGGACTCGATTCAAAGTCTGGTGAGAACGATGACTGAGCAATGAATGAAACGCCGGAACTTCCTTAAAGAGCAAGTCACCCCCTACAAGAAACTTACTTCACTCCCACTTCATGTTTGAAAAATGCAACAAATGCTGTTGCTTGGCAGACAGAGAGGGCAGAGCCGCTAACACACATATGTCAGAGTCAAGGCCCCGCATCTGGGTGAGCATTTTTATGTGGCCCGCGAGATAAATATCAAAAATATATAAAAACTGGCCCGCTGGCTGATTTTACCGCAAAGACTTCAACTCCCATGATGCTTTGCGGCGTCAGCGCGGAGCCGACGAAGCCCCCTCCTTTGTGTTTTTTCAGCGCCTGCTGCCGGTCTCTGCAGCTCTGCTGTCTCGGACAAACTAAACACTCCTCTCACTCAGCGCCGAGTTCACTCAGCTATTTTCTGACGCTGAAGTCCAGAAACGGAGATTCTAGCCGCTCAGTAATGTGTTCACGACTGAAAGAGAAAGTTTTCCTACTAACGTCCAGACAGAGCTGATATAACTCCAGCGAGCAGCGACACGCTCAAACCAGCATGACTCTGTGGTTGTGTTTCCTCCCCGACACACAACAACGCGGTCAAGCTGCTCAGACATGTTCATCAGCACAAACCTATGTGAGCAGCTGTTGTCATCTAATGTTGTCATTATTATGATGAAGATGAACAAAACAACAGGAGTCTCCTCCTCAGCTCAGATCAACCCCATGATGCAGGTATCTGGCTGGAACAGGTGAGCATCACAGTAAACCAGTGGAACAAACTGAGCTTTAAATATGTTGGTTTGATGCTCTTTTTCTGCTCCAAAACATGAAAGTTAACAGGTGAGATGTTGCATTTTCATTTAAGATAAAATGATATTTTTATTTTGTTGTTGGCCCTTGAGAAAAGTAGGGCTGTCGCGGTAACCGCAAAAATGAAATATCGCAATATGAAGAAGCCCACCGCGCTGCATCATGGGCCACCGTGATTACTGAACTTGGTTCAACTCAATGATGCATGTTGAGAAGGATGGCTGCACTGGTATCAAAACGAAACGTTACTTCGCTCCTTTGGGAGCACTTTGGTTTTCAGTACGTCAGCTGCTGCGCAGCCAGAGTCCTTGGCCGAGACGGAGCTCCCACCAGCGGCAAAAAATAAATAAATAAACGCTCCGAGACCTGCTGAAGTCCCGGACAAGCACTGCTTCTGCAATCGTCCCGAAGAGAGTTTGAGCCGAGCTGGAGCTCACTCGCTACCTGCAGGAGGAACGCATCCACCCTAAAGAAACCCCCTGACATGGTGGAGCAACAACCGGGAGAGATTCCCTTTGCTCGGCAGAGTCGCACGCAAGTATGTGTGCGTTAGTGCAACGAGCGCACCATCCGAGAGGGTTTTCAGTGTTGCTGGAAATGTTGCCACCCCTCTCAGATCCTCTCTCAAACCGTATATGGTTAACATGCTGGTTTTCCTTGTAGGTAACAAGGACGTGACCGAGCTATAAATCACCGTCATTCGTGTGTGTGAAAGTGAAATGATGGTGCGCCCGCCCCCCGGCGCGCGCGCGCCCGGTACATGTAATTTTTATGCTTGATTTTAAACAACTAAACAAAATGGGGACTTGTTTCTTATTTGTTAGATGCTGCAGCCAAATTTGCATTTAAAAGTTTAACCATCTGAATTTTGTTGTTTTTAAGTTCAGTTGGACTCCGACTGTCGGCGAAACAAACGTTACTGCGATCTGTGTTGTTACTGCCCTTTGATCTACATTCAGTAAAGTGTTATAAAAGAAGGCATGGCAATTTTTAACCTTTTTTAAATGTGTAAGCATTATGTTTAGATAGTACTGCAATAAAAAAAGGGCTGCAATAATATCGCACACCGCAATATTAAGCCACCCTGAATCACCGCAGGGGGAATTCCTCAACCGCGACAGCCCTAGAGAAAAGATTTAACCTACAGTAAACACGAAGTGGAAAGGCTGCAGATAGATGAATAGAATAGAAAATCCCTTTATTGTTCCTCAGTGGGGAAAGCTAGATGTCACAGCAGCGATGACACGTATTACAGGAGAAAAAAAGGAGAATAAAAAATAAGAAAAATGAATAAACAAGAAAACATAAATCCTGAATAGATTTTAAAAATGCTGAATATACCACAAGTAATGAATACCACTGATGCCTTTTATTTAAAACTGACTTGCTCGTGTGTAATTTGGTTATTCCACATTCAGTGTTAATGCAGAAATAAGTTTGTTTCCAAACTGAAAGGTTCAAAATTGCATATATGTTGATAAAGAAAATGTGCAAATTTGCCGTCACTTTTTCAAAAATATTAAGTTTGGCCCTCGACACCGTCCCAGAGTTTCATTTCGGCCCCGTGTGAGTTTGAGTTTGACACCCCTGCGCTAACAAATACACACACACACAGGCTCACAATGGCATTGTGACATCATAATGTACCAGATGACATCATAGCATACCTCTTAGCCAATAGCAGTGGCAGATTTTAATTCAGATACAGTGCAGAATTTTTCCCTGACGACGGCGCAACACTGACAGTTTTAGGCAGAATATTTGAATTTTAACCAAGATGCACTGAATTGCCAAATTATTGACTACACGTGTCTGTAGCACGATTAGACACTCCTTTATATAGTTTATCAGCAAAAAAAATGTGATTTGGGGGTGACTTGCTCTTTAAGTAGTGTCGGCATGATGACGTCAGCCGCCACGTTGGTGGCAGGAATGATTGGAATGCAGTCAGCGGGAGGAGTTCGTGACAGAACCCCCCCCCCTCTAGGGACGGCTCCCGAAGTCCCAGGACGGTGGGCCCAGAAGTCAGTTAGCAGGGCAGGGTCGACAAACGAGCTTGTGGGCTCCCAAGAACGTTCCTCAGGCCCGTACCCCTCCCAGTCCACGAGGTACTGCCAACCGCGTCCCCGGCGGCGAGCGTCCAGAATCCTGCGGACCGTGTAGGTGCGATCTGCCTCAACCCCGTGGGGCGGAGGCACCCAGACCGGTGGAGGGTGGAGAGGAGAGGAGATCACCGGCTTAAGCTGGGAGACGTGAAAGACCGGGTGAATCCGGAGAGTAGCCGGGAGGCGCAGACGGTAGGTGACTGGATTGATGACCTCAAGGACAGGGAATGGACCCAGGAAGCGAGGAGTGAGCTTCCGGGAGCCAGCCGGCATCCTCAGGTTAGCGGAGGAGAGCCACACCTGGTCGCCAGACCGGAAGACAGGGCCAGGCCGGTGGCGGCGGCGATGCTGACGGGCATACTCCGTGTTGGCCCGGGAGATGGCCGCACGGGCCCGGATCCAGGCGAGCCGACAGCGGCGGACCAGCGTCTGGGCAGCAGGGACCTCCACCTCGGGCACCTGATGGTCAAACAGAGGAGGCTGATAACCGTAACAGGTCTCGAAGGGAGACAGACTCGTGGCAGAGGAGGTCTGGAGGTTGTGTGACAGCTCCGCCCACAGGAGAAAGCGGGGCCAGGTGGTAGGCTGGGACGAAGCAAAGCAGTGCAGGTAGCGTCCAAGCTGCTGGTTAGCTCTCTCTGTCTGACCGTTTGTCTGCGGATGGTATCCAGAGGACAGACTGGTGGAAGCACCGACCAGGCGACAGAACGCTTTCCAGAAGCGTGAGACGAACTGGGGTCCTCGGTCAGAAACCACGTCCTGAGGGAAACTATGGAGCCGCACCACCTGTTCCAGGAGCAGTTCGGCCGTCCTCTTGGCTGTGGGGAGGCCGACTAGGGCCACTAAGTGCACGGCCTTGGAGAAACGGTCCGTGATAGTCAATATGGTGTCCAGGTGGTCGACCGCCGGCAGTCCCGTGACAAAGTCCAGCCCGATGTGTGACCACGGCCGCTTGGGCACAGGGAGAGGCTGTAACTCTCCAGCGCCGGGTCGGTTGGAGGACTTGGAGCGAGCACACACATCACACGCAGCTGTGAACTAGTGGACGTCCTTCCTCATGGACGGCCACCAGAGAACCCAACGGAGGAACTGGAGGGTACGGGCTTGTCCTTGATGTCCCGCGAGCCGTGAACAATGCCCCCACGTGAGTGCCTCTTGTCGGCAGGAGGCGGGAACGTAGAGACGGTTCGGTGGAGTCTCCGGCGGCGCCGGATCGCCAGGAAGTGCTGCCCGTATGGACTGCTCCAACGGCCATTGGAGGGAGGCCAGGAAGCGTTGAGTCGGTAGAATGGTCCGAGGCTCCGGGGAGCCGGCATCTGGTGCGAAACGCCGAGAGAGAGCGTCCGCCTTGAGGTTCTTGGAGCCGGGCCGGTAGGCGATATGGAAGTGGTACGGCTCGAAAAAGAGGGCCCACCAAGCCTGACGAGGGTTGAGTTGGCGGGCAGACTGTAGATGAATGAGATTCTGGTGGTCGGTCCAGATCAGAAAGGGATCGGTTTTCCCCAGGAGCCACTGCCTCCATTCCTTCAGAGCCCATTTTATAGCCAGCAGCTCTCTGTCGCTGACCCCATAGTTCTACTGTGTGGGGGAAAACTTCCGGGAGAAGTAGGCACATGGGTGGAGCTTAGAGTCTGGACCCCGTTGTGAGAGAACGGCTCCCGCTCCCACATCAGAGGCGTCCACCTCCACGACGAAGGGCCGGATCTGGTCCGGGTGGAGGAGGATGCGTTCTTTAGTGAAACGTCCGACCAGCTCATGGAAAGCACGGACAGCCTCTGGAGTAAGGCGAAAAGGGCGAGGCTGATTGGTGGTTTTGGTGAGTGAGGTCAGTGGTGCTGCGAGGGAGCTGAAGTTGCGTATAAACCTCCAGTAAAAGTTCGAGAAACCCAGGAAGCTTTGCAGCTGCTTCAGGGTCGTGGGTAGAAGCCACTGAGCTACTGCCTGAACCTTCTGGGGGTCCATCTTCAGGCCCCGGGAGGAGATGGTAAAACCCAGGAAGGAGGTGGACTCCTGGTGAAACGCACACTTCTCCAGTTTGCAGTAAAGTCCATGGTCCAGGAGGCGGGACAGAACAGCTCGAACATGACAGATGTGCTCTTCGGCCGTGCGGGAGTAGATGAGGATGCCATCTAGATAAACAAAGACCCAGAGGCCCAACATGTCTCTCAGCACATCTGTAACGAACCGCTGGAAGACGGCAGGGCTGTTGCAGAGGCCAAAAGGCATCACCAAATATTCATAGTGGCCAGTGGGCGTGATAAAAGCGGTCTTCCACTCCTCACCTTCCTTAATACGGATGAGGTTATAGGCGCTGCGCAGATCCAGTTTAGTAAACACTGAGGCTTGTGTGATGGCGTCCAGGGCGGTGCCCATGAGAGGGAGAGGGTGACGGTCCCTGATGGTTATTTTACTTAACCCTCGATAGTCTATGCAGGGCCGGAGATCCCCCTCCTTCTTCTTTACAAAGAAAAACCCTGCGGCCCCGGGGGATGTTGAGGGACGGATGAATCCCTTCTGGAGGGCATCAGTTATATAATTGTCCATAGCCCGGGTCTCCGCCGGAGAGAGGGAGAACAGGCAACCCCGAGGGGGGTGGTGCCGGGCTGGAGCCTGATCTCCAGGTCGTAGGGTCGGTGAGGAGGTAACCTGGTAGTGGGTTCTTTAGCGAAGACCTGAGCGAGGTCGTGGTATTGAGGAGGGATGAGCGTCAGGTCTACGTCTGTGGGAGGGGCTGCTCCAGTCCGAGGTGCAGGGGAGCCCCGGTGTTATGGCAACCCGTGCCCCAGGCCAGGACTTTACTGGTGGACCAGGAGATGTGAGGCTCGTGGCGGCAGAACCAGGAATGACCCAGGATGAGAGGCGTAGCCGGAGCCTGGATGACCAGGAAGTGGAGGGCCTCCCGGTGTTGGTCAATAGTCATGTGGAGACCCTGAGTTCGGTGGGTGAGAGGGTACGGCATGATGGGCCGGCCGTCCACAGAGGTCACGGGAATGGGGCGGTGAGGGGTATCTTGAGCCGAGTAACCAGTCCGTGATCGATAAAACACTCCACAGCCCCAGTGTCTAAAAGTGCCTCCAGTCTGGTCGGGCCTTGGTCCAGTTGGAGGGAGACCGGGAGAGTGGTTCGGTGTGGAGCCGGAAAAGTGGAGACTCCAGGCGGGACAGCTCCTACTCCGACCCGGAGGGACCTTTTCCCGGTCGTTTTGGGCACGTGCCACGGTGGTGACCCATCTCCCCACAGTAAGCGCATCTTCCCTCCTGGTAGCGCCGTGCCCGTTCCTCAGGGGGAAGATGTCCGAGCTGCATCGGCTCCTCCGTCGGTTGGTGAGCCGGCCGGCGGGGTGACGTCCTGGTGTGTACGGGGGCTGACATGGTGCTCGGCCGGTTCAGGATGCAGCGGTCCAGTTGGAGAGCCAGATCCACTGCCAGGTCCAGGGAGGTTGCGACCTCGTGCCCGATCATGCCCTCCCGGATTCTCTGTGACAGTCCCTCCAGGTAGACGGCCTTTAGGGCGGCGCCATCCCACCTCAACCGAGCGGCTGTCGTCCGGAAGCGAGAGGTGTACTGAGCCGCCGTCTGGGAGCCCTGGCGAAGCTGAAGCAGCCGAGTCTCGTCCGAAACCTCGCTGCTGGGGTGCACAAAAGTCTTTTTCATCTCCTTTACAAAAGTCTCATAGTCATTGCAGGCAGGAGATTTCTGATTGTAAAGAGCCGCCGCCCATTCACCTGCTCGACCTGTCAGCAGTGAGGTAAGCAGGGCGACACGAGAGCAGGATGTGGGGTAACGGGCCGGCTGGCACTCGAAAGTCATGGCCAGGGTCGCCAACATGCCCTCCGGGGATCCTCTGGTTCCGTCCCACTTCTCTGGAAGGCTGAGGTGTGGTTCCATCCTGTCAGAAACAGCTGCGGTCTGACGTTGCAGAGCGGTGGTCAGCTGGAGAACTAGCTCGGTGAGTGACTCGATCTTGATGGCTTGGCGATCAGCTACGGCACGGAGCTGGTTCATTTCTGCCGTATGCTGATCCAAGGTTGCGCGCTGTTGAGCCACTTCGACACGCAGACGTGCGAACTCCGCTGGGTCAACTTGGGGCTCAGTCATCCTGTCAGGTTCGTTGGCAGATCTGAAGCGTGACTGAGAGATTCTGTTGCCCAGACGCGGAGTTACGGAAATAGCCGGCGTGGTTATCTCCTGAAGGTTTGGTTAGAAGGTTTTGAGGGCTGGTAAGCCTGGAGACTTGATACAAAGTCTGGTGAGAACGATGACTGAGCAATGAATGAAACGCCGGCACTTCCTTAAGGAGTGTCGGCGTGATGATGTCAGCCGCCACGCTGGTGGCAGGAATGATTGGAATGCAGTCAGCGGGAGGAGTTCATGACACAAAACCTGGTGTGGAGATTTTAATATTAATTTAGAAAATCCTGAGGAACAAAGAATGTCAATGGACTTTGTTGATTTAATGTATAGTTTAGGTTTATTCCCCCAATTAATAAACCAACCAGAATCACATCTCACAGTGCTACGATCCTTGATAATATTTTCACAAACAAAAAGGATGATGTTATGAGGAGTGGGATACTGATGACAGATATTAGTGACCATTTACCTGTTTTTACTATATTTAAAAACAAACATTTGTTAAATAAAAATATTACTATAAATTACAAAAGAAATAAGTCCGCTAAAGCACTGGAAGCACTAAATAAAGATCTTAATAAACAAAACTGGAAAGAAGTATATGTCAAAGATGTCAACGCTGCTAATACATCTTTTATGAAATTATTGATGGAATCATGTAATAAAAATTGTAAGTTAATAAAAAGTAATGGTGAAAGGAAAAACCAGTCATGGATGACTAAAGGAATAAAACATGCTTGTGCAAAGAAAAATAAATTGTATAGGTGTTCCTTAAAATTGCAAACAAAAGAAGCTGAAGACAAATATGGGCTGCATGGTGGCGCAGTGGTTAGCACTGTTGCCTCGAAACTCGGCTCGTGGAGTTGCGTGTTCTCCCCATGCATGCGTGGGTTTCCTCCAGGTACTCCGGTTTCCCCACAGATCCCAACATGCCCTATAGGTTATAAATTGTAAGTCGCTTTGGATAAAAGCGTCTGCTAAATGAATAAACATAAACAAATATAAAAAAATATAAAAATAAATTAACAACGATAATTAGGAAACAAAAAAAGAATTACTATGGTGAACTATTGAATAAGAATAAAGATAACATAAAAGCTACATGAGGAATTATAAATCTTGTGGTAAATAAACATAAAACAAAATCTGTCATGTTGAGAGGTGGAGGAGTAGGACCCGATGTGCCGAAACCCAGAACGACAGAGCAGGAGAGGATGTAAAATGAGACATCTTTATTAAGATGATTAGTCCAACGAAAAAACAAAATGTGGTACGAAGCCAAAATTTCAAGTAGGGCAGAGCCAAAGAAAACCTAGGGGATCCTAGAGGGGAATGGAAAACACAAGGAGACACATGAGGGAGACGCAGACGCAGACCATGACAAAATCAGTAATTCCTAATTACTTTGTCAAGGAGAATAAAGACATTCATAATGTTAAAGAAATCACTAATGAATTTAATGAATTTTTTGTAAATGTAGGTGCGAATTTGGCAAGTAACGAACCAATAATAGAAGAGAAACTGAAGACAGTAGTTTATAATGTTAATGGTATTTTCCTTGACAAGGTAGAAAAAGAAGAAATAAGGAACATTGTAAAAAGCTGTGGAAACAAACAATCAACTGATTATGAGGACTTGGATATGATGACTGTAAAAGCTATAATAGAATCTGTTATTGATCCGTTTACTTATATCTGTAATCTGTCACTTTCAACAGAAATTTTCCCTGACACAATGAAAATTGCTAAGGTGGTTCCATTGTTTAAGGGTGGGGATAAACACAATTTCTCCAATTACAGGCCAGTGTCACTGCTTCCACAGTTTTCCAAAATAACAGAAAAAGTATTTGTATCAAGGTTGGATAAATTCATTGAAGAAAATAATATTTAAAATAATGAACAGTATGGTTTTAGGACCAAACATTCAACTTCAATGGCAATAATGGAACTAATAGACAAAATATCTACAGCAATAGACAATAAAAACGATTTCATCAGTATATTTGTTGACTTGAAGAAAGCTTTTTATGTTATCGATCACTCGAGGTTACTTCAGAAATTACATCAGTATGGAACAAGAGGTGTGGCGCATCAATGGGTTAGAAGTTAATTAAAGAATAGAAAACAATTTGTCCAACTAAACAACACTAAATCAGAACTGCGGGAGATTAATTATGGTGTGCCACAAGGGTCGGTCCATGGACCTAAACTGTTCATACTATTTATTAATGATCTTGTAAGTGTATCTAAGCTACTCGGTACTGTTTTATTTGCTGATGACACAATATTGTTCTATTCAGGGTCAGATACTAATGAAGTAACTAGAGTGATAAATGACGAACTGATAAAAGTTAACAACTGGTTTGACATAAACATACTTTCACTGAATCTTATTAAAACAAATTTTATATCGTTTAATGACAGAGACAACAAAGATGTAACAATAAAAATAAATGGAATGGACATTCAAAGGGTGAAAGAAACGAAATTTTTAGGGGTCATGTTTGACGAAGCTATCACCTGGAAGTCACACATGAGTTATGTCATTAATAAAAGTCACTATAGAGATCCATGCAATCCGTTATTCATCAAATATAAACTACTGAAATTTTATGATCTAGTGAATATGAAAATATTGCAAACAATGTATAAAGCTAAAACCAACACACCAACATTCAGAAAATGTTTGAAAAAAGAGTCAGTAATTATTTCTTAAAAGGAACTGAAATATTTAACAAACTGAAATTTAGAACCAGAATGAAGGAAATGACTATCTCTGTAAATAGCATGAGAATATGGAACAATCTTACCACAGACATAAAAGAATCAAAGTTACTAAATATATTTAAAAAATGTATCAAATCAAGTGTATTACAGAACTACAATAACCTAAATTCAGTTGGTGTCTGATTAGGTCTGTAATTTAAAAGAATATAAAATGAATCTGTGTTTCGTTTAGTTTTGTTGTTTATTGAGAATTGTATGGAAGCATCATTAAAAAGTTTGGTTTGTAAATAGGGGCAGATAATATAAGATATTTCTTCCTTCTGCCCCTTTTCATTCAAATTGTGTGGTGTTCATGTTTATGTATGTTTTTTGTTGTTTTTTGTATGTACATATATATACATTTTAACACTTTGAATGAAACAAATAAAGAGAATATATAAATATATGTTTGGTTAAGTAACATTTTTTAATCTGTAGCTGCTGTTATTAGTTTGATTGAACATTTACTGAAATTAAATAATTTGTTTCTCTCAATAATGTTTTTAAACGTGTTTTTAATGTTTTGCTGGACCAACACCCTTGATCAGATTACAGCATGCACACTGCCCACAAGTATAGAACTAGTTCTGGTAAAATTTTTACTTGCAATTCAATTAAAAAATACTTGAATAATCCCAGAATGAAAATTCAATTCAAAGCTTTATTTACGAAGCGCTTTCCGTGACCCTGTAAAGCCGGGCGTACACTGTGCGACTTTTTAACTCATAGCACTCAGCTTCAGCTCTAACTGTCAATCAATCAATCAAAGCTTTATTTATAAAGCGCCTTCCGAAACCCTGTCAGGAAGCCCAAAGCGCTGAACTGTACGACTTCCTCGCAGGGCAGATCTCATGAGTCATGCGCTCACACTGTACGACCCAGTTCTCGGATGCGACCTGACTGCTCACACTGTTTTTTTTATTTTTATTTTTTATTTATTTATTTATCTCAAACCATCGAAAACATGAAATTGCATATGCACTCCCCCATATTCCTGGTGCATACAAAAAAAATTTTTTTTTTTTAAATGAGGAATACGATAAACATATGCTGTTGAATGAAACAATACAAAACATACAATAACATAAAACCATTTGAGAGGGAACTGGAAGAAGCAAAAGCTTATCTAGTCCAGCCCCAATTCAGTTAATAAATCACATTTGCTCACATTAACAAATTTGAAAGAAAAAAAAAAATTCTTTATGCAGGTCGTTCTATCTTCACCTTGCTAGTTGCTACATAAAAAGACAGTTACAAAACAATTGTTCACATGAATCTACAGAAAAAGAAAACAAAACCAATAAACAACAAAAACAAAATATTCCATTTGAAGCCAATTACCATTTTTATCACTTGCTATTTATGTATGAGTCAATTATAAGTTGTTTATACAACATTTTAAATGATCTAATGTTTTTACATAATTTTAAAGTCACATCAAGTTTGTTCCACAGTTTGATACCACATACAGATACACACATACTTTTCATAGTTGTTCGGTATAATGGAAAAATGAAGTTTTTAACGCCTCTCAATTCATAACCCTCTTCATGAGTTTTAAACAACCTTTGCAAATTACACGGCAGTACACCCATCATGGCCCTATACGGTACAAGGACAGTTTTAAATTGAATTAAGTCAAAAAATTTGAGTAATCTTAAATTGTAGAATAATGGAGTTGTATGATCTCTATATCCAGAATTTATAATTATCCTTACCACTCTTTTTTGGAGAACACAAATCTTTAATAAATTAGATTTATAAGTATTGCCCCATACTTCGACACAATATGATAAGTATGGTAGAATCATAGTACAATAAAGTGTGTGTAGTGCTTTCTGTGGTAGAGAATATCTTGTTTTATTTATTATTCCAATGCTTCTGGCTAATTTAGAACACACATATTGTATGTATGGCTTCCAACAGAGCTTATGATCAATCAATATCCCCAAAAACTTAATTTCATACACTCTTTCAATGGCTATTTCATTAACAGTCAAATAGATTTCTTTACTACTTCTTTTATTTCCAAATAACATAAACTTTGTTTTGCTGACATTTAACGACAGTTTGTTTTTATCAAACCAATTCTTAAGCTCACTCAATTCATTCTGGACCTTTAGTATAAGTTGCTGTATATCTTCTGCTGAACACAAAATATTTGTATCATCAGCAAACATAATAAATTTAAATAATTTTGAAGTTGTGTAAATATCATTTATATATAACAGAAATAACTTTGGGCCAAGTACCGACCCTTGCGGAACTCCACAGTGAACTTCGAGACAGCTAGACTTGTGATAGCCCAACTGCACATACTGAGCTCTGTTACTCAAATAACTTTTTAGCCAATTGAGAGCTGTCTCCCTTATACCATACTTCTCCATTTTTGATAAAAGTATTTTGTGATCGACTGTATCAAAGGCTTTCTTCAAATCAATAAAAATTCCCAGAACATATTTTTTCTGATCAAGCGATGTGGATATGTCTTCAACCAATTCCATTAGAGCTTGTGCAGTAGATCTACCTGATCTGAAACCATACTGACTGTCTAATAAAATGCCATTTTTTTCTACAAATTTTTCCAGCTTATCATTGTAAATTTTTTCCAATATCTTTGAAAACTGAGGTAACAAGGAGACCGGTCTGTAGTTTGTAAATTGATGCCTATTGCCAGACTTGTAAAGAGGAACCACCTTAGCCACCTTCATTTTATTTGGGAATATTCCTGTTTTAAATGATAAATTACATATATACGTGAGTGGTTCGACAATACAATCAATAGTTTGTTTAACTAAAAACATATCTATGTCATCTCCATCTAATGAAAATTTTGTTTTACATGCTCTGACAATTTTAAGAATATCCTTTTGAGTCACTTCTTCAAGTAATAATGAATCCGCCACACCGTCTCCGTCACCATAACCATTGGATTCAGAGTCCACATTACTATTTATTTTGTCAGCCAACTTTGGACCAACCCCAACAAAAAATTCATTGAAGTGTTCTACTGTCAACTGTCTATCATAAATATCTCTGTTATTACTGACAAAATAATCTGGATGGTTTAGACCGTCACAACGCTTCTTGATTATTGTATTTAACACGTTCCATATTCCTTTGATGTTACTTTTATTCCTTTCAATCAAATTCTGTAATAATTCCTTTTACACATCCTCATTATAGTAATTAATTTATTTTTATATGTTTTATATTTTTGCTCCGCTTCTTTAGTTCTGTGTGATATAAATAGCTTATATAATGTGTTCTTTTTTTTACAAGCATTTTGGATCCCCTTTGTCATCCACGGCTTCTCTGAATATCGATTTCTACAACTATGTCTTATCATCGGACAATGCTTATCATATATACTTTTGTAAATATCCAGAAATAAGTTATACGCAATATTCACATCATGTTCACTATATATATTACTCCAGTTAACACTACGTAGTTCCGTTTTTAAATTTTGTAAATCTTCTTCCTTTCTTCTCCTTTTATACATTAAAGTTTTAGCTGGTTTTACTTTCTTTGGATGGCAGTCGTGGATAGCAAATACAGGGAGATGATCTGTTAGGTCTGTTATCAATAGTCCACTATGTATAATACTTTCTACATTATTAGTAAATATATTATCAATAAGAGTGGCACTATCAGCAGTTATTCTACTTGGTTTCGCAATGAGGGGAACCATGCTCATACTGTACATCAGACCTGGGCATTTTACGGCCCGCGGGCCACATCCGGCCCTTTGGTTGACTTTGACCGGCCCGCGTAAGGTTAATTGGAAATTACAAAATAAATGTATTTTCTCATTTTACCTCATGCATGGGCTAAGGCTGCATTGCTTTTATTTTGAAGTTGTTTTTTACGTGCACAATGACGCAATACGTATAGCAACAAGTGCCCGCGGTTGACATGGTGATTGTAGCCTGAGAAATGTCCGCTCATGCAAAAAAAAAAAAAAAGATGCCGAATGCAGGATTTTCAACAAAAATTGGACTGCTAAGTATTTTTTTTACTGAAGTCGGAGGTAAAGCCGTGTGTTTGGTTTGCGGGGAGGAGATTGCCGTGTTTAAGGACTACAATTTGAGTCGGCATTACGACAAGAAACACTCGGGAAAAATACAAGAACTTGTCTGATGCTGAGAGCTGAGAGGGCACGGACATCCGAAGCTTTGCTTGCAAAGTTGCAAAAGCAGCAAGGCTGTTTTACTAAGCTTCACACATCCAGGGATGCAGCAGCCAGGACCAGCTTTGTGATATCCCACAAAATAGCTAAAAACAGCAAGCCGTTTTCGGAGGGAGAGTTTGTCAAAGAGTGCATGGTGGACTCTGCCGCACTAATATGCCCTGAAAAAAAAGGCGCATTTGAGCAAATCCCGCTGTCCAGGCGAACCGTGACCAGGAGGATCGAGGACATTGCGGGGAACCTGGAGCTTCAGCTGCAACGTGAAGTGGCAAGTTTTGACTTTTTCTCATTAGACGGGAGCTGTGATGTCCGGGACACAGCCCAGCTGCTCGTATTTGTCCGGGGATAACGGACTTCAAGCTCACGGAGGAGCGGGCAGCAATGCGGTCGATGAAAGGGACAACGACAGGGAGTGATGTTTCTACAGAGGTAAATGCGTGCACGGACACTCTGGGATTGAAATGGGAGAGACTGTTCACAACAGACGGTTGTCCAAATCTTAAGCCGGGCGTACACTGTGCGACTTTTTCACTTTTTTGAGCCGATTTTCCAGTCGTGCGAGAAGCCACGACATCGGGGCGAGTTTTGCGCCGAGCGGTCGTGTAGTGTACAGGGGGTTACGAGAGGCGATTAACACCACGTGACCAGCCGCCGATCAGCAGTCGTGAGGTCGCACTCTGGTGTGTTTAATATTTCGCTCGTCCCTCGTGAGGGTATCGCACTGTTGAAGCGGCGCTGCGAGCAGCTGCGACCCAAAAAGTATCAGAACCGCTCACGGCGCATGCGCGCGCAATCCTGCATCAACGCCGGTCGCTCGCTATTTCCCTAATAACACACGCTGTTCGTTTTTGTTTCTACACGTTTTTTTTACTCACAAAGATTGTCAAGAAAGCGTGTTTGTCGTGTTCATGTGAAATTAAACTGATCACAAAACACAGATTTACTTTCTTTATTTCGTTTTCCTCATCCAACCCCTATAAATCCCTGTGTGTCCTCCTGCAGCACTCCCGAAGGACAACAGGCAAGACAAGACAAAAAACTCTGACGTGTTGAGTAAAAACTGCTATTTTTAGCACATTTTTAGGGCCGACGTGTTGCTACCAGATGTACAGTGTGAGCAGTCAGGTCGCATCCGAGAACTGGGTCGTACAGTGTGAGCACATGACTCGTGAGATCTGCTCTGCGAGGAAGTCGTACAGTTTGAGCTGAAGCTGAGTGCTGCGAGTGAAAAAGTTGCACAGTGTACGCCCGGCTTTACATGGAAAAATGTCGGACTTTTGAAACGCAAGATAAAGTGACAGAAATCGATGCAGATCAAAAATTGGTGTTTTTGCATTGAATTATACACCAACATGTGTTGTGCAAGTCAGTGCTAAAAATCAACCATGTTACTGATGTTGTTACTAAAATAATAAACTTCATCAGGGCGCGGGCAATGGATCACAGACAGTTTGTGGCTCTTTTGGAGGACTCCACACAGCTGTCAGATGGCTCAGCCTGGGGAAAGTGCTGAAGAGGGTTTGGGACTTGAAAGCAGAGATTCAGGATCTCTGCTGGATTTCTACTCTTCTCTTAAGGAGGACTTTCCAAACCTGAAGAGACATGCTCAGAAGATGTTGGTTCTCTTCAGCTCTACCTACATTTGTGAACAAACATTTTCAATGATGAAGTTTACAAAATCCAGGTATAGATCCTCTCTCACTGATGATCATTTGTCAGCTGTGCTTCGCTTCTCCACCTCAGACATTCAACCTGACTTTGATGCACTCGTTAAAGCCCAGCAGAGACTAGATTTCTCTCACTGAATAAGAAAAAAATCACTTAAAAACACAAAATAAGGTGTTTGGACCACAAATGTAGGCAACTAGCAGTGAACTGGGACACTTTTTTTAAACCTCTTTCTCAAGATCACAGTTCAGTGGTTTTATTTTACAGACAATACTGTGTGTCTGTAGAATGCTAAGAACCTCTTTCCAACAATATTTGAAACTCAGAATGTGTTTTGGAGTGAATGTGACTGAAACTGTTAACTAATATAAGTCACAAATGTTTAACAAAAACCAAATGTGCACACTTTGTTTACCATTGCCTTGGGAAATTTGAATAAATCACATTTTTGTAAGACAACCTCACTTTTTCCTTTTTGCTCATTTATAACATATAGTCTACTCTTACCAGCTTGAAAAAACAATGGTATTTACTGCTTTTTATAAAGAAATACCATTAATATTATGCATAATTGACTTCAGCCTTTTGGCCTGGCCCTCCACAATATTTTCTATTTCTCATGTGGCCCCATGGAAAAAATAATTGCCCACCCCTGCTGTACATTAACTCAAGAAATTCATCAGTTTTCTTATGTGCTGTAGCTTTCAGTAGATCTATATTAAAGTCTCCACACACATATGTTATCTTACTTTTGTTTAACATTAAAATACTTTCCATTGTAACAATAAATGTGTCAATGTCACTTCCTGGTTTCCTGTATACACAATGAATCACTATGTTTTTTGTTTGCTTAATACTCACTTCAATGGATATACATTCCATAACTTCATCAATAACCATAGACAAGTTTTCAGTAAATTTATATGAAAGGGATTGATCAATGAAAAACGCAACCCCTCCACCCTTTCCATTCCTATTGATACAATGGAAATTGCAACCTTGCAAGAAAAAATCCTCACCGTGCTCTGAATCTATCCATGTTTCTGATATTGCAATGATGTTAAACGGCCTCACAAAATTATCAATATAATCTTTAATATTCTGAAAATGAGCATAAAGACTTCTGCTATTAAAATGAATGATAGATAAGCCATGCTCATATTTAATAGTTGCATTAAACTGTTGGTCAGTAAAATAACCACTTAATGAATGTGTGCTACTATGGAAATTTTGTTCTGGATCAATGTCCTGTTCAAAATCACCCATGAAGAAAAAATAATTTACATATAGAAAAAAATTTAAGTAAATAAAACAACAACACCCACAAACTAAGTAAAAAACTAAATTAAAGAATGACCAACATAACTGTAACCATATCACTTAATATTTTCCAGTTGCTTGATATCTCTGATCCATAACCCACGACTATTTTCCGGAGCACCTTTCTGTTTGATGAACACCTTACAATTCATAGTCCAGGTAGACTCTACGTATCCCTGCTTTTTCATTTGTCTCGCTCTACGAGCAATGTCTGCATTTTTCTTCGTCAGATTTTCATTCAAGTACACATATGTTCCCTTTAATGTCATCCCCTGTTTGAGCAGATCCACTTTGTGCTTCCTACTATTAAAGCCTATCATAATAGCTGGTATCACAGATTTATCCTGATTTTTCTTGAAAGGTAATGAATGGCATGCCTCAATGTTTATTTTATCAATTGAAATGTCTTTACTTTTCAGAAATGACACAACCTGCTCTTCAGCTGTATCATCTTGGTCAGCCCCATTGTCATTATCTATTCCCTTTACCGCTTGGAGGTAGCTTTTAGGCCTAATTTTAAGACCTGTAATAATTATATCATTCATTCTTGAATGCTGTTCCAGCTCTGCCACTCGATTTTCGAGCAAGTCAATTTTCCTTTCTTGTTCCATATTTCTCATTTTAAGATCTTTTTCTCAGTAAGTAAGTCCTTAATGCAGGCTTGCTGTTTTGTCAAAGTTGACAACTCAGCTGTCATCATGCTCACAGAATCCTTTAACTCCTCCATATCTTTCTGTAGTACTTTCATTGCCATTTTTGTGGCCAGATATAAAAACAGTTCACTTAGCTTTTGTTGAGATTTTCTGTGTAGCCAGGCTTAGCGTAGATGAGCCAAGAAACAGGTCCTGGTAGCTGATGGTGGATCCTGGCTGCCAGACTCGAAGGTCGGTGACAGTACCTGGCTGCTAGGCCCGGAGGCCGGCGGTGGAGTCGGGATGCTGGGCCCGGAGGACGGTGGCAGTACCTGCTGCTGGGCTAGGAGGCCGATGGTGAAGCCTGAACCCGGCCTGAAGGTTGGTATGGCTAAGCTCGCTGCTTGTCCCGGACGCTGTTGGCGGAGACCGGCTGCTGGGCCCGGAGGCTGCTGGTGGAGCCCGGCTGCTGGTCCAGGAGGCTGCCGGAGGAGCCCGGGCACTGGGCCCGGAGGCCACCGGTGGAGCACGGCCGCTGGTCCCGGAGGCCACCGGTGGAGCACGGCCGCTGGTCCCGGAGGCCACCGGTGGAGCACGGCCGCTGGTCCCGGAGGCCGCCGGCGGAGCCCGGCTGCTGGTCCAGGAGGCTGCCGGTGGAGCCCGGCTGCTGGGCCTGGCGTCTGATGGCGGAGCCCGGCTTCAGCGGTCGGAGATGGTAAACACGTCTCGTCTCGTCTCTTCTTGTCTTCTTCCTCCTATCTGGGTTC
This sequence comes from Nothobranchius furzeri, assembly GCF_043380555.1. Lineage (NCBI taxonomy): Eukaryota > Metazoa > Chordata > Actinopteri > Cyprinodontiformes > Nothobranchiidae > Nothobranchius > Nothobranchius furzeri. Next base: position 47,214,216 of record NC_091748.1, read on the forward strand.
CCGTCGCAGTGGCAGCTGAGTGTCCTCAACTTAGACTGTACGTCTGGTAGCAACACGTCGGCCCTAAAATTATGCTAAAAATAGCAGTTTTTACACAACACGTCAGACTTTTTTTTTCTTGTCTGTTGTCCTTTGGGAGTGCTGCAGGAGGACACACAGGGATTTGGGGTTGGATGAGGAAAACGAAATAAAGAAAGTAAATCTGTGTTTTGTGATCAGTTTAATTTGACATGAACACGACAAACACGCTTTCTTGACAATCTTTGTGAGTAAAAAAACGTGTAGAAATTAAAACGAACAGCGTGTGTTATTAGGGAAATAGCGGGCGAGCGGTGTTGATGCAGGATTGCGCATACACCGTGAGCGGTTCTGATACTTTTCGGGTCGCAGCTGCTCGCAGCGCCGCTTCAACAGTGCGATACCCTCACGAGGGACGAGCAAAATATCAAACACGCCAGAAGTCCGTGCGAGCTCACGACTGCTGATCGGTAGCTGGTCACGTGGTGTTAATCGCCTCTCGTAACCCCCTGTACACTACATGACGCTCGGCGCAAAACACGCCCCGATCTTGTGGATTCTTGCACGAGTGGAAAATCGGCTCAAAAAAGTGAAAAAGTCGCACAGTGTACGCTCGGCTTAAGGGAGCCCAAGGCGCTGTACACAGTACATAAGAAATGTAAATCACAATGAATAAGTAGATAATAAAAGCAATTAAAATAGTGCAAAGAGGGTAAAACACTAAAGTACAAACAAATGGATAAAACAAGGGATAAAGTGACCAATAAAAACAGGTAAATAAAATCAACATATAAGAGGGCCAACCTCAAACACATTCAGTGAACGCCAAGCAGAAGAAGTGAGTTTTCAGGTGACACTTAAAAACCCGCAACTGAGGGTGGCAACTGGTTCCAGAGCGATGGGGCTAGGACTGAGAAAGCCCGGTCCCCACGAGTCTGACACCTAGAACGAGGGACAGCGAGCAGGCCTTGGTCAGAGGAGCGCAGAGCGCGTGACGAGGCATATTTGTTCAGAAATATGGCTGGGGGGGGGGGCACGCCACCCTGGAAGAAATTGAAAACAAGGACCAGGACTTTAAAGCGAGAACGATAACAGACCGGTAGCCAGCGCAGGGAGGCCAGAACCGGACTGGTGTGGTCCCGTTTCATGGTCCCATTCAGAAACCTGGCAGCACAACCTGTGATGACGCAGTGATGACTGACACAGCCCTGCATATAGAGAGTTGCAGTAATCAAGCCTAGAAATTACAAAAGCATGGAGTACCTGCTCCAGGTGGACTCTCGACAGCATAGGCTTGATTTTTGAAAGGTGTCTCAGATGAAAAAAACTGGACCAGATCACAGAGTTGAAGTGAGCATCAAATTTAAGTCCAGAGTCAATTTTCACCCCCAAACTGGTGACAACTGGTTTTGAGTAGGGAGAAAGAGGGCCGAGATCAACGTAACGACCCACAGCCCTGCTGTTGGGGTGAAAAATAATGAGCTCTGTCTTTCCCTCATTTAGATGCAGAACGTTGGTCATTAGCCAAGACTTCACCTCATCGAGACAGGACACAAAGGACTGGATAGAGACCTTTCTCTTGACACAATGGAGAGTAAATCTGGCAATCGTCAGCATAAAGGTGGAACACTAAGCCATGTTTACGAAAGATTAACCCCAGAGGAAGCAAATAAATGGCAAACAAAAGAGGACCACGGATCGACCCCTGCGGGACCCCCAGCGGAGCCCCTCCCAAGAAGATAAGACATCCCCCAGTTTAACACAGAATGTCCTGTTGTGGAGATACAATAATCCAGAGCAGAACCTTTGATCCCAACCCATCGTTCCAAGCGATCAAGCAGAATCGCGTGGTCAACCGTTTCAAAAGCTGCTGTCAGATCTAACAACAGAAGCACCACAGATGTACCCTGATCAAGTGATAGACCCTCAGTAGAGCCGACTCTGTGGTATAGAGCTCCGGACGTCATGTGACTCTCACAGAGTAGACACCATGTTGGCAGGCAACAAAGGTAAACAAAATGAACGGGATCAGCTTGGATTTTACTTCGTCAGAGTTTACTTCACACTTTAAAACCAAAGAAATCATTTTATGTAGTCAGAAATTAAATAGACTAAACATCTCCAAACCTTACCATGCCCCTGGCATACTTTTTAAAAATGCCAGAAGCTGTCTGAGCGGACCTGGCCAGGGAAAGCCTTGGGATTCCCCCGGAGGAGCTGGCTCAAGTGGCTGGGGAGAGGGAAGTCGGCCTCTCGAGCTACTGCCCCCGTGATCCGACTCCGGATAAGCAGATGAAAATGGATGGATAGATGGACACATAACATGTAAGAAGTTTAAATAGAGTGCTGTGCTGTTTGAATGTATAAACTGAACGCCAAGAGAAATCAATAGTCTGATTTTTTTCCGTGAATAAAATAAAAATGTCAGGCAGGAGCGTCTCAGGATCTGTCTGAGATCTGTCTCGGTGAGACAGATAATAGCAATCCAAAGTGCTTTTTATGTGTGATCTGACAACTGATCAACCATTGCTTAAAAATGAAATACAGCTTAGCCGGTTAATTGCTGTGATCATAAAACACGTAAACGGCAGCACGCAGAACTCACGAGGCAACGTTTTACGTGATGTTTACTTGTTGCTGTGAGTAATAAGACAGAAAAAGCCACGCCAAAATAAGTTTAGGAAGCCCACTAAAAATCGTAATAAAAGCATTTAAAATAAATACCATATACAGTTGAGGAAACGTTGGTTTAAGTACCTGATATGAAGTGGTCGCTGCACAAGTGAAAACCTTTACTCTCGGGATCCCACAGTTTCATTTTAGCCCGGTCACTAGCGCGTTTTATTGCAATGATCTAACATTTGCGGTGTTCTGGATCTTGGGGAATCCTGTAGATGGCTCATTCCTTATGTCGTCCGTGTCTGTTCAGGCATCCTGGGGCACAACAGGAATCTACCATATTTCCCGTTTGATTGAGTTTTTTGACAATAACAAATAGCCCAGCTGCAGGCTTCTGCCTGCCAAGATGGCGCAGTTTCGATTTGAACTGTTGCATGCTGGGAGAAGTGACGTCAACTCCCGGAGCTCTATGGCCAGACCTGAAACCTGATTGGAAAACCTCAAACAGATCAGAGTCAGCTAAATGTGAGACCAGCTGCTGTTAAACAACTTTCTCAAGCAGTTTCAATGTAAAAGGCAGGGTAGAGATAGGCCTGTAATTTTCTATTACAGAGACACCAGCACCAGTTTCTTCAGGGTCGGCCAAACAACTGCTGCTTTCAAAACAGCTGGGACCACACCTGTGCTGAGGCTCCCATTAATAATCTGACCAAGTGATGGGCCAAGACACGGAAGGGCAGACTTTCAGAAATGAGGCTGCAGAACATCAAGTGGAGAGCCAGATGGCTTCTGCTTCACGGCAAGCTTACTCAGCTCAGAATAAGAAACAGTATTGAGGGAGCTCAGGGTGGGTGGTGATGGAAGAACTGGAACAGGGTCAATAGAGTTACCAGAAATAGCTGCTCCAATGCCCGATACTTTGTGAACAAAAAATTTGTGAAAATCTTCATAGTTTCCAGCAGCTGTAGAAGACATTAAGCTGGGCTCCTGATACACCAGAACAGAGTTCAATGTTTTGTAGAGAATCTTGGGATTCTTAGAGGATTAAAAAAATAGATTCAGCGCTAAACAAGCTCTAGCCAGTGAGAGCACAAACAACAAACTTTATGAAGGAAAGTGTCCTCCATTGACTTACAATGTGGGAGAATTAGTATGTATTTTGAGGTTGGACTGAATTCCGGGAACAATAGTCCAGTTGACCTGTTTTACCGTTTGAACACGACCACAAAAATGTCTGAGGCGGGCAGAGAAAACGATGCGTTTCTTTTTTTGCTTTTTATTCCTTTTGAAGGCTAAAAATAAATTTTGTGAAATGTTTTGGTTTAGTGTCTCTAGAGAACTTTTTAGAGGAAATATGCATTATGGATGTAGAAAAACAACTTGATACTTTTGCATGTTAGACTTCAATGAAACACTTAAAGATATAATCATAATTAGGATTAAGTAACTCAAGGAGCACCTTTTAAATCCCTAATATTAACATTGCTAATGCAATAAATAAAAGAAGAAAATAAGAAAAGGAAGGCATTTTAAAAAGAAAAAGAATGCATTTTGAATACTACTAATACTAATTTTGACATTATTTTTAACTGATAATCATGATGAGAAAACAGGTGTGATGTTGCAGGTGTGACTGGAGCACTGAGGGGAAACACAAAGGTACTGGGGGAAACATGACTGTGGGCTAAACCCTAGAAATGAACAAGCCGGAGGAATAATAATGAACTAAACTGAACACAAAGAATAAGACAACAAATGGGACACTAGGAGAAACGGCATCACTACAGGATAAACTACAGATGAGGGAGGAGGATCTAAAAGATACAAGCAGCTAAAAGAAACACATGGGTCAAAGCAATAGACACAAAACGATGCTACAACACATACCGGTACTAGGAAACCAGAACAGAACAGTGTAACACTTGACAGTAAGGGTCCCTTTATTAATGTTACTTAGTGCATTAAGCATTAGTGTTGTGAAACCTGTTTATGTGTCCTAGTAAGGCTACCATAGGGGGAGCCACTAGAGGTCGCTAGAATACGCGTGTATTAATGTTCTTCTTCTTCGGGAAATTGATGTAGACACGTTGCTGTTGCTACAAGAGAATAAAAGCGGTTTGTGCTTGAGAACGCTGCAATCTTATTGCCTCTGATCATGACGGTGTCAGAAGTGAGGACTTCACGCAGAGTTACACGGAGAAATGACTAAATTTGAACCTCCGGAGCCGTTCGCCTTTACACAGCCGGCAGAGTGGCCGATATGGCAGCAGAGATTCTCCCGTTTTCGAGTGGCGTCCAGCGGCAAAGTGCAGGTGAACTCGCTTCTTTACTCCATGGGGAGGGATGTCGAACCAATATATGGCTCATTTGTGTTTCCTGCTGCTACAGAGGCCAGGCCAAGTCCGCAGTTTGAGTATGATCTGGTTATACAAAAGTCTGACGAGCACTTCGTCCCGAAGAGAAATGATATCCACGACCGCGCCTGTTTTCACAAACTGAGCCAGAGGGCCGGGGAGACGGTCGAGGCTTTCGTGCGGATCCTGTACGAACTCGCGCAGCACTTCGAGTTCGGCGGCGGTAAAGACGAGCAGATCCGGGACCGCATCGTTATTGGATTAATTGACAAAGATGTTTCACAAAAATTGCAGCTCGAAGCGGACTTAACTCTGGATAGAGCCATTTAACTGGCACGCCAGAGTGAACAAGTCAAACAGCAAAGTGCGGAGCATATGGAAAGCACTGTGAGTGAGGTGAAACAGAGGCATTATAACAGCACGAGAAGGAGTTACTACCAACCTCGTCAGCAGGGTCCGAAATTAACACTCGTCACTTGCCAAATAAGAGCAAATTGCTCCATTTGGCGAGTAAATTTTTGAGCTCTATCTGCCACATAGCGAGTAAATGTTTGCACCAAATTAGTTATGTTTATGAGTCATCTTCCATGGATTTCTGATACTCTTCCCGCCTGCATGCAACGTACACAAACGTACGCGAAACATGAGCGCCGCATCCAACGTCATTTCCACCTATCCCATTCAATCAGTTTAGCAAGTTAGCAGTTAGCTTCGTGTTAAAACTAGCGGGGAAATGTGGCAGTTTTTAACTGGAGTCAGCCAGCCTTCCAAAAGAAAACTCTTCGAACTGGAAGAAAAACTACCAGGACCAGTGGCAACCAGAAGATTTTGAGAAAAGTGGCGAACTGGAGATGACGGAGTCGTGAGACAATGGCTGCATTATGATGGCCACGTAGCGTTGCTGCCTTTCACAGAACTTTTTCTGCTCGTGCTTTAAACAGGATAGCCTTCTTCTATAAACTGTCCCTCGGCATTCTTCAAATATCCAAAAAATGCCCATACTTCCGACTTTGTCTTCTTTGAGGGATAATAAATGTCCCGAGTGCCGTCTCTGGCCATTATTTCAGCTTTAGCTTAAAGAAAGTTTTGGTCGGAAACAACTAAGTGTGCATGTGCCGCCGGCCACTTCAGCAGATGATGCGGTGGCTGGTAAGGGTCACCGCCGCGCCTACGGTAATCCACCGAGATAATGTATATTTTTTTAAAACAAGACGGTTATTATTATTGTCAACTTTTTTACCGGCTACACCGGTTACCGTGACAACCCTAGCCCTGACACACTTTCAGATATTCTCATGGTGCAGCTGTGTTCTCCAGAGATCAAGGACTATGACCCAAATGAGGCTGTAATGCTTTGGCACAAAGACGGTGTCAGAAGCAGGAGGCCAGACTTCATGGACAGAGAAAACAAGGAGTCTGACTAGATTACAATGAAAGAGGTCATAAAAACATCTCAAAATAAATAAATAAATAGTAAAAATGACAAAAGAGTTGTTTTTCTTATTAATTGATGTTTTAATTATTTTGTCACTCTGTTTGGAATCAACATAATATAGAATAACATGCTTTAGGTAGATCTAAATCATTTAGAATTTTGGCCAGTAAAAAATATGCTTGGCTGGTAGATTTTCATCATCTACCAGCCAACTTGGCCGGTGAGTAAAAAATTTAATTTCGGACCCTGCTCGTCAGGTACGTGAGCAACGACATAGTGAGAGTAAACCAAAGTGCCAAAGATGCAACAGGGTGCATGACAAAAGAGAAAACTGCCCAGCCCGCAATAAAAGATTCAGAAAGTGCAATAAGTTGGGACACTTTGAAGTTGTATGCAAAATCAAAATGCTAAAAGAGGTCAGGGCTGAGGCTGTAGAGGACGCAGATGAGGATTAATTCTTCATAGGGGAGATTTTTCTGGGAGCAGACTGAGCAAAAAACTACAGTCATTGAGGAGTCAGCCTCAGATGCCGACTGGGACATAGAGCTACTGGTAAATGGCAATCCAGTTGATTTCAAGATTGATACAGGCGCAGACACCACTGTTATGGCAGAAACGACCTTTAAAAAGCTCTAGCAGAGACCCAAACTTATCCAGTGTAAGCCAACGGTGTACAGCCCTGGTGGAAAAGTCAGGTGCATGGGTAAATTCCTTGCTACTACAGTGTACAAAGGCCAAAAGTACCAGTACTGGATTACAGTTATAAGAGGGCAATACGCAAGTAACCTACTGGGAAAGACGGTGGCGAAGCGCATGGGACTAGTTGCTAGAGTTAACAAAATTAGTAGTGACTTAACAGAGGATGTGTTTGGGGAAATGGGCCTGCTGAACGGTGAACCGGTAAAAATCGAGCTGGCCGAAGATGCAGGGCCGTACAGCGTAACCACCCCACATCAGGTACCTTTTCCACTCCTCCCAAAGGTGGAGAAGGAAATAAAGCGCATGCTCAAACTTGGCATCATTGAGGAAGTCACCGAGCCAACAGACTGGTGTGCACCAATGGTGCCTGCTCCAAAGCGCAACAAGGATGAGGTCAGAGTGTGGGTGGACTTAAAACGTCTGAATAAGGGAGTAAAGCGCGAACGTTACATTTTGCCCACATTGGATGACATCACTCCCAAGTTAGCAGGGGCTAAATTTTTCTCCACGTTGGATGCCCCCAGTGGGTTCTGGCAAATACCACTGGACCCCAGCTGCCAAAAGTTAACCACGTTTATAACTCCCATGGGCAGGTTTTGCTTCAGACGCCTGCCATTTGGCATAACTTCAGCACCTGAGATCTTCCAGCGGCTCATAAGCACCTTGCTCAAGGGCCTAGAGGGGACTGTTGCCGTGATGGACAAAATACTGGTTTTCGGGGCTAACATAGAGGAGCATGACCAACTCTTAGATGCAGTATTACAATCAAAGCATCAGGCCTTAAGCTTAACAGGTCCAAGTGCCACTTTGGAAAGAATGAACTACAGTTCTTCAGTCACATCATCAGTGTGGATGGTGTGAAACCTGATGATGGCAAGGTGGAGGCTATTGCTAGGATGCCCAGCCCCACCAATGTAGAACAACTCAGTCAGGTACTCGGATTAATAAACTATGTTGGAAAATTCCTGCTGGGCCTGTCCACTGTGCTGCACCCCCTCTCCAATCTTTTCAAGAAAAAGACTGTATGGGCATGGGGCAAGCCTCAGGAGCAAGCATTCAACAAAGCAAAAGCAATGCTCATGGCTGCACCAGCACTTTGTTATTATGATGCAGGCCGATCAACAGTTGTCAGTGCAGACGCCAGCAGCTAGGGCCTGGGTGCTGCACTGTTACAGGACCATGAGGGGAAGTTACAGGGCCATTGCTTTTTGTTCTCGCACGCTCACAGACGCAGAGAAAAGATATTCGCAGATCAAAAAAGAGTGTTTAGCATCTGTCTGGGCCTGCGAACATTTTGCCCGCTACATCCAAGGCATGAGTCATGTACGTCTACAAACTGACCATAAGCCCTTGGTGCCTTTGATCAACTCATACGACCTTGATAAAACGCCACTGAGATGTCAGAGACTGCTGATGCGGCTGATGCGATTCAATGTCACTGCTGAGCATGTTCCCGAGAAACAGTTAGTGGTGACAGACGCACTCTCCAGACATCCACTGCACGGATGCTACCCGTCTGAGACACACAGTCAGATCAAGGCATATGTGAGCAACGTAGTGACAAGCAAACCTATCAAGTCACAGAAGTTGGAGGAAATTCGTAGAGCTACACAGAGGGACCCAGAGCTTCAAAAAGCAATCATCTTCATCAGACAAGGGTGGCCTCGGAGGATGGCAAAGAGCTCACCACTGCAAGGCTTGTATGCAGCCAGAAGCCACCTTTCAGAATCCGATGGTCTAGTGCTCTACCACGATCGCATCGTAATTCCCACAGCACTCAGACCCAGTGTCCTTGACCAACTACATGAAGGCCACCAAGGACTAACTAAATGTAGAGAGCGTGCAAGATCAACAGTGTGGTGGCCCAACATTGGACTTCAAATAATGCACAAGGTGAGGTCATGCATCTTTTGTATAGAGCACAAGCCTACACAGCGACGGGAGCCCCTCGTGACTACTCCTCTGCCCAATGGCCCCTGGCAAAAGATTGCAGCTGATCTGTGTGAGCTCGAGGGTAAGAACTTTCTTGTCGTCGTTGACTATTTTTCAAGAGACATTGAGATTGCTTCCCTCACTACAACAACCAGCAGACAGGTCAGGGGCGGATTTAGGACTGAAGAAGATCCGGGGCTTAACACACACGCGCGCGCACACACACGCACGCGCACACACACGCATGCGCGCACACACGTGACACGCACTAGTCAACATCATATATATTTGTCTTGTACCACATAATGTTTAATCTGAAGCTAGATATTCAGCATATTCAGGGCAGAGTATTGTTCCTGTTAGTGTTTAGTGTGAGATGATAGTGAATATTCCCTTTCTTTCTCCAACAACTTTACCTGATAGTAAGCTAACTTTAGGCAAACCAGCAGCACAACAAATATTTTCAAATAAGACTCACAAACCTGAGTCAACACCAGTCTCATCAGAGCTGGGGTTCTGTCGTTGTACTTTTGGTCTAAAAAAACGTCCTCATATCCATCTTCACTCATGCGTTTCAGACAGAGACTGCAGAAGCCAGCTGCTGAAGGGCTTCTCTTCAGTCTCAGGTAAACTGTATACTGACTAAGTAGCCTAGTGGTAGAGTGTCTGCCCTGAGATCGGGAGATCAGGGGTTCGACTCCTGGTCGGGTCATACCAAAGATTTTGAGAAAAATGGGACCCAATGCCTCCCTGCTTGACACTCAGCATTGGATTGGGGTTGGATTGGGGGGTTAAACCACCAAATAGTTCCCGAGCGCGGCGTGTCTGCAACTCAGGGGATGGGTCAAAATCGGAGAATAAATTTCACCACACACCTGTGTGTGTGACGACTAAATGGGACTTTACAAACTACTGCCAGCTGCGCCCTCTCTGTGTGACTTTGGTACTGCATGTTACTTCCGCGATTTAGATCCGGGGCTTATCATGAAAGATCCGGGGCTTCAGCCCAAGTAGCCGGGCCTAACGCCGCCCCTGAGACAGGTCATTAACAAGCTTAAACATATGTTCGTTAGATGGGGCATCCCGTTAGAACAGGTCAGAGATAATGGGACACAGTTCACATCATCAGAGTTTCAAGACTTAAACTGAGCTACAGCTTCACCCACACTACGTCAAGCTCTCATTACTCCCAGTCGAATGGAGCTGCTGAAAGAGCTGTCCAAACGGCCAAGTACATTCTCAAACAGCCGGACCCCTGCTTAGCCTTAATGAGTTACCGCTCTACACCAATTGCAGCAACTGGTGCAAGCCCAGCTCAACTTATGACAGGACGTCAAATCCGCACCACTGTCCCAGTACTTGACAAGGCATTGCTGCCCAGTCCGGTCAATAGGTACACGGCGCGCCAAAGGGATGCTGCAGCTAAGGACTCTTACAGATTCTTCTACAACTGCAGACATTCAGCTCGTCCACTTCCTGAGCTTCCCCCAGGCCAGGATGTTGTGGTGAAGCTTGAAGGGGAAAAGGGGTGGACGACTTCAGCCAGGGTCATCTGTAAGTCCAAAGAGCCGAGATCCTACTTGGTGGAGATGACGAATGGGAACGTGACTCGCCGCAACAGACGACACCTTCAGCCTATCCCAGGCACCATGGATCCTGACGAACAGCAGCAGAGCACGGTTCCAGCTACACCGACTACTCCAACTAAAGGGGCAGTTGCTTCCCAAGAATCAACAGTATGGCAGGCATTGCCAGTCCCTGTCCCGGGGTCTCCTCTCCGCCCTACCACACCTGTGAGAGTGACTTCCAGGGGGCGGGAGATTAAAGTACCTCTCAGATTCAGAGAATGAGGGCTATCTTCTTTCTATGTTCTAAGGGCAGAATAATCCCTTAACAGGACTGAGGGTAGTCTGCCCCTGCGAGGTCCTGCATTCTGACAACACTGTTTTATGTTTAAAGTACCTTTGTTAAAGGGGGAGATGTTGTGAAACCTGTTTATGTGTCCTAGTAAGGCTACCATAGGGGGAGCCACTAGAGGTCGCTAGAATACGGGTGTATTAATGTTCTTCTTCGGGAAATTGATGTAGACATGTTGCTGTTGCTACAAGAGAATAAAAGCACTTTGTGCTTGAGAACGCTGCGTCTTATTACCTCTGATCATGACAATTAGTAAACAAAGAATCCCTTTATTTATGTTCCCGATATTAAATATTAAGGTCTGGGCAGAGGGGAGGTGTCTGCTTAGAAATGAATTACTTAATATTAGCATTAAAATTAATCAATGCATTTGCAGTGGTCTCTGGTAGGAGTGAATGCCTTGTAAGTTGTTCTCAGGGGGACAAAATATACCAGTGCACTGTTTCTTGGAATTAAAAGCTACCCACATCACAGTTAAGCTTCAGAAGGTGGGTTTGGGAGTCTTAGTTCCTGATATTTGGACATCTCGTCACGGAGCAACTTGACTCTACCACTGACTTGGAATGTTGATGTTGTATCTCCACAAATAACACAAGCCTGAAGGAATTCTGCTGTGTGGTGAAGTTGTTAATACTAGCTGAGACGTCCACTGCTGATTTCTGAACATTAAAAAAACAGCAGCCTTCCCCGTTGTGAGTCAATATGGAGTCCATGAACGTTAAGTGACAGTATAGACCTATAAAGCTTTTCTAAGCCAAGCCTTTCACCAACTATTTTCTATCAGAAGCTAATGCAGGAGATAGGTGTAGGAGACTAGCAAAGTATGTAAGGAAGTGAGAGCATGAATGTAAATGAGATGTGAATGAATGCAAGTAGAGCAATAACAAAATCTGTAAATAACAACAAGCAGCAGGAAAGCAGAAGCTGTTCTGTTGTGAGCAGCGGTGGTTGTAGGGTCCAACAGTTACTATTAAGCTTCACATTAGTAAAAATCTCAACATAAAATCTTTATAAAGCATGTATCTGCTGCAGGAGCAGCCTGTGTTGGTGACCAAAAACATTCACTACAGTCAAGGGCTGCATTTTGGACAGCCTTCAGTTAAAAAAAGGTAAAATAAACAAGGTTGGCTGTAGCTTTTAGCCAGTGAAAAACCAGCTTAACTGGTAAAATGTTTCCTATCATACAGCCAAAAGGAGCTGAAAGCTAAACTCACTAATGAGCATGAAGGGGAAGCCACAGCGACAGTTGGTGTCCTTCCATTTTCTCTCTGACAGTTTCGTTTCATGGTTTCGTGGTTTCCACCAGAAGGATTTTTCCCTGACGTACTGTAAGGCTCAACTCTGGCTTTTCTATTTTTTAATTTCCTTCCAGCACAGATTCTTGGTTGAGTTGAATTCTTTGTTAAAAAAAAAAGTAATAACAGCAAACTCTGACAAAGATGTGTGACAAGGTGGAGAAACGAGAGCCCAGGCGGGATTCGATCCCCAGACTCCCAGGTGAGAGTCATGTGCACTTACCAGTCAGCCAAAGGGACATCCCACTGGCCAACTAGCCAGGGCGCATGATCAATCGGGACACTGTGACAGGACGCTCACACTGCCACATCTTCCCCCCTCTTTCCACAAGCACGTCCTCGTGCTCCTGCGCAGGGTGCCACAAACTTCACATCCATGGACCTACTTGACAGTAATTACATGGATCCTGCCAACAACGCCGAATGTGGCATCCAGGGTTGCTGCAGTTGCCAGTAACACACAACGCCACCTGGGGAGTTTCACCCCAGGAAGTAAGGACACACAGGTCCACGCTACAGATCAGGCAGCAGACGTGGTCAGACCAATGACATGCTTTTATTAAAAGATAAAAGAGAAAGAAAAGATACTAAATCAACCTGAACAGGCTGAAGCTTACCAGGGCCAAATTCGGCCAGCCAAAAATACACACCAAACCAAACTAAAGTCACCCATCACAGTGCCATGCATCCAGGAGATGCACGATGAAGGAACACACACACACACACACACACACACACACACACACACACACACACACATGCGTGGAAAACTCCCGCCACCAAGGCCGATGGTGCCCACTGGGAGCAAGCAGCCTGCAATAAAAGAAAGAAACTGTTAAAAACAAAACCAACAAACAGTTGGCTAAACATATTAGAGAGATGGACAGCCTGCTCGTTCACCAGCCAGGAGTTGCAGGCTGTCTAAAATAAATAAAAATAAAGTTAAATAATGTTTTTTTTAAAGAGCAATCAGTCTCGCTAAGATGCGTGCCAGACATGCGCCACACACAGCAAAGAGCTAAACAGCTCGAAAGTTCTTGCCGCTGGAGACACTGGAGACACAAACGATCACCCTGCTACATGCTATCCCCACAACTTGAATCGACGCCCTAACGATTCACCTACCTGATGCCCGGAATCTAGACCCACGGTCTGAACATAGTCAAAACTGTGCTTGATACCTGAGCAGGAATAGTGGTGGTCCGTTGTCCCAAACCCTCTGCTGGTCTAGGAAGGTGGTGGACATTGGTGTGCTGGCCTGCAGTAGACCTTTGAGATTGTCGCACTTCTGGTGCACTTACTGCTGGGCGAGACCCTTGTACCGTAGCCACCAGAACCACCTCCTCCCTCATTACCTCTGGGATTGCCTGTCCTGTTGGATCTGCTGTAATTACTGGCATGGGACCTCATTCTGGGGACTGAGGACCCCAACACAGAAAATCCCCATCTTCCAGATCAGTATCTGAGGACTCATCTGCTGGCCTTACAGGGTCAGGTGAGGGCTCATAGGATGCAGGCTCTTCCACCAAGGAGACTCCTCCCACTGGCTTCAGCATGGAGTGGTGAACTTGCCTCACTTTAGTGAGGTCCTCCATTGGAGCAACCGAGTACACAGGGCCTCCTTCCTTTGGTGCCCTTACTACCACGTGGACCACTGAGCTCCACTGGTCATGAATTTTATGATGGCCTCTGATACCACACTCTCGGAGCAGCACCCTCTGACCATCAGCAATAAAAGCCCTTTTTACCTGCTGGTCATACCTTTTCCTCCGTCCAGCTGCCACTGCCAAGCGTTCTCGAGCCCCCTCAAAGGCTACCTGGAGACGGTGCTGGTGTTCCTGGACCCACTCATGGATACTGCCCCCTATTGGGTCCTCAACCCTACCCAGCAGAAAGTCCACAGGTAAACATGGTTCCAGGCCAAACATTAGGAAGAAAGGAGACTCTCCTGTAGCTTGGTGTGGTGTGGTGTGGTGTTATAAGAGAACAGCAGTTGTGGTAAACAGGCCCTCCAATCTTGCTTTCATGACACTGTCAAGGTGTGCAACTAGTTATGGAGCATCCTGTTAAACCTCTCGCACTGTCCGTTCTCTGCAGGATGGTACGGTGTATTTCAGGACTTCTCAATCCCATACATAGCACACAACTGCTGAACAAGAGTGCTCTCAAAGTTCCGCCCCTGGTCTGGATGAATCCTTGCTGGGACACCAAACATAGAGAACCGCTCTGTCACCAGCACCTGCGCCACAGTTGAGGCACGTTGGTCACGGGTGGGAACTGCCAGTGTATATTTGCTAAAAACATCAGTCATAACCAGGACATTCTCCAGCCCATCCCAGGAGGGCTCCAGCACAGTGTAATCCATGGTCAAAGTTCTCATTTGGGCGTGAAGCCAACAAATGCCCCATGTAACTTTGAGCCACCAGCTGATTGTCCTTTGCCACCCGACATCTCTCACAGTTACGACACCACAGTTCCACATCCGCTGTCAAGCCAGGCCAATAACAACAGTGCCTGAGCAACTCTAGCGTTCTCTCAACACCCTGATGGCCATGCTTCTGATGTACCTCTGTGAGTACCTCTTCCTTTAGGACAGCAGGTAACAAAACCTGCAGCCTTGTCTCAGCCTCCCGAGGAAACTTGACCTGCCGAAACAGGATGCTGTCCTTTTCAAGCAACCGGTCCCATTGCTTAAGTAGGACTAACACTGGGTGGTACAATGTCTGTCTCTATTCACGGGTAGGATGTTGCTTCTGCATCCAAAATTCCCAGATCTTTTTCAGGACAGGATCCGCTTGCTGAAGGGCCCCAATATCTAGGGGGCTGCACTGCGGTAGAGCACGGACCACCGCCTGAGATGCCTCCGGCTGGGCTGGTTGCAGAGCCTGCTGCAGGGGGTGGGGTAAAGAAGTCACAGGGAGCATAGCTGCCAAACCCTGTGCCCTGGGGGAGTGCTGTCGAGACAAGGCATCTGCATTTCGGTCACTTCTCCCCGAACAATACTTTATGTCAAAGTCGAAGGATGCCAGCTGAGCTGCCCACCGCTGCTCAGTGGCACCCAACTTGGCAGATGACAGGTGGCTTAGTGGGTTATTGTCAGTGTAGACAGTACATCTACGGCCTAGCAAATACTCCCGGAACTTGTCAGTCATGGCCCACTTGAGTGCCAAAAACTCTAGCTTCATAGGGCTATAGTAGGCCTCAACCCCCCTACTAGCATAAGCTATTGGTCGGACCTGCCCTCCATGCTCCTGAGACAGTACAGTACCCAGCCCTCCATGGTTTGCATCCACCTCCAGGATGAAAGGAAGGGTAACCTACTATCTCAGTACCAATCGGGGTTCAGAAAAAACTTCTCGACAACTACTGCACTGCTTAAATTTTCTAATGACATCTATTCTGGTTTTGACAATAATTTATTTGGTGGTGCGATTTTTCTCAATTTAACAAAAGCCTTTGACCTTGTCAATCACTATCGACTTTTAGATAAATTATATGCCTTTGGTCTGTCAAGGCCGTCTCTACTGTGGTTTAGTTCTTTTCTTCATCATCGTTCTCAATTTGTTTCCTTTAATGGTTCTGACTCCAACACATGAGGAGTCATCAGAGGTGTTCCCCAAGGCCCTTCACTTGGGCTGTTATTATTTTCAATTTTTATTAATGATTTACCACGGTGCTGCAGATCCTGTTCTGTTCAGTTATATGCAGATGACACGGTCTTATACTGTTCTAAGTCGAGTAAATCTGAATTACAAGAAGCTCTTCAGCCTAATTTTGACGAAGTGCAGCTCTGATAGCTCAGAACAAACTCCTTTTAAATAAATCTAAGACTTACTCCATGCTGTTTCATAGATGTAGTACTCTATCTGATAGTGACAGGACTCTTAATCTTTATTTTTTGGATTCCTCACCGGTTCATCCTTCTGTTAAAATGAAATATTTAGGAGTTTGGCTGGAGCCAGAGCTGTCTTTTAAATTTCACATTCACACGACATGTCTTAAGGTCACACGGTGTTTACGAATCCTTTACAACTCAATGAACTGCTTCGAACCTATTGTACGAAAGCGCATTGTCACTCAGCTTCTGTTGCCAATTATTGATTATTACTGGCCAAAACACTCACTGTAGCATTTCTTAATTATATTCATTCCAATAATGCCAGCACGACCAGGAGTTCCACCCGGGGGGTCCTTAACCACCAGTACACCACAGTTACTCAGTGACCTGCCGTAAAGCTCCACGTCCAGCTCCAAATAGCCAATGTAAGGGATAGTCAATCCATTAGTAGCCTTAAGTTGCAGCCAGTGACAGGACTTCAAGTGGTCTATCCCCCAAGGCTAAAAAAACTCCCGGAAAAAGCCTTCCGTAACTGTCGGTACCATGGAACCAGTATCCAACAAACACGAAACCAATATCCCCCCCCCCCCATTTTTTCATCCACATGAGGGCACTCTGTGACCAACTGAGAGGTACCCACCCGGTCATCTGTCAACATTTCTGAGCCAGTAGCTGCACCCCCCAAACTGTGGCTCTGCAGCTCGGCGAGCACTAGTTTTCCGACTGTCCACCAGGTGGCTGTGTGGGCTGAGTGGTCTGGGGACGGGCGACCTGTACCCCATCACACTCCCGAGCAAAATACCCTACTTGTTGACACCGGCGGCACACTATGGGGTAGAACCCTGCACTGAAGCCCTAGGTCCTTGGGTCGGCCCAGCCCGGCCCGACGGCCCGAGGGCCGGGCTTCGGGCCAAAGACTGTGTAATTTCATCGGACATGGGCTGGGCGCCTTTATTTTTAATTGAATTCATTAAAATAACTGAAACACTTGAACGCAGCAGCACCTGCCTGCATCTCACGCACGTTAGCTCAGTTAAGGTGTGTGTGGTTTATAAATGCGCCTATATAAACAAAATCTCAAACTGCTGATTGAAACATGTGCCCCTATTCTAATATGCCATTTTATGTCCAATTTGATGTCAGAAACCATTCGTTTATTCTCATGAAAACGGCAGCATTCTATTTTTCTGTGAATAAATTTGCTCTGCAGTTAAAAAAAAATACAGCATTCATTGCTGTTTTTTTCTAACTGGAGTGCACATTTTCAGAGCGGCAGATTAAATTTACAAACGCATCCAATTAATATAGTGTTCGTAAATTTCATCTGCCGCTCGAAAAATACGCTCTGTTAGAAAAAAAAAGCTGCATTGATGCAGTTTTTCTTTCTTTTCTTATTTATTTATTTATTTATTTATTTTACTGCAGAACGCTTCTCACAGATAATTAGAATGCTGAGCATCCTATCACGCTAAAACATTATGAATGGTTAAAAAAAAAACGTCGGGCTCGGGTCGGGCCAGAGAATCCTGTAAACCTTTTCGGACCGGGTCGGGCTGGGGCTCCACACCCTCGGGCCGGGCCGGACACGGGCTCAGATTTTAGGCCCGTGCAGGGCTCTACTATGGGGCCCCGATTCATGGGGCAAGGCTTTTTCTTAACAACCTGCAGGGAAGAAATACTTTGAGTGAGTTTATTTATTTGTTCCTGCTGGAGCTTTAATAGCTTCTTTAACTCACTCAACTCAGTAGCTTGGGATGGATCAACTGCTGCCGGAGGACACTGCACCCCCATAAAATGCCTCCTGCAAAGCAACATAGCAGTCAGTGCACCCATACAGCTCCTGCAAAATAGTGGTTATTTTAGCTTGGTTCTCTCTATCACCCCTGGGACGAAACTTTATCTCCTCACGAGCCTCCCAGCTCAGGTGGTCAAACATAAAATATGCCTGGTCAACCCCAGACACATGACACACTCTCATGCACACCTGCACCTCCTAAGCCACTCAGGTAACCCCATGCCCCCTTTTCCACTAAAAACTGGACATTTACGCTCCCGGGGGATAAAAACCAGTTTCTCCTTTACAGGGACCTCAACGCTGGAGGAGCTAGGTTGAGGAGCGACTGCAGATGGAGAAGTAAACCTGCTTGTGCTGGCTGCAGCATTTTCTTGCCGCAACCGGTCATTTTCCATCTGTAACTGTTGGATCATGTCCTTCAGTTCCTGAACAGTTAGCTCCATCACTTAGCCCCAAGGACTGGAACTGTATCACCTCAAAATAAAACTCTGCTGTTCTGATTCTCTCAACCCACTAAAAAAACCCAACAATAATAATAATAAAAACAACAAAATTGGTTAAAAAATCAATAAAAACAATTCCTATTAGCATGTGGCTGTGAGCCCACGTCTCTGCTTTTTTAAACTCGCAGAATCCTGCCAACAACGCCACCTTCCCCCCTCTTTCCACAAGCACGTCCTCGTGCTCCCACGCAGGGTGCCACAAACTTCACGTCCATGGACTTACTTGACAGTACTACATGGATCCTGCCGACAACGCCAAATGTGGCAAGGTGGAGAAATGAGAGCCCGGGCGGGATTCGATTCCCAGACTCGCGGGTGAGAGTCATGCGCGCTTACCAGTCAGCCAAAGGGACATCCCTTTAGCCAAGTAGCAAGGGCGCATGATCAATTGGGACACTGTGACAGGACGCTCACACTGCCACAGATGCATGCGGCGTTGAAACGTTAGTGGTAGTTTTTTATTTGCACCTAATAACTTTGCTCACCGGAGTGATCCAGCTCCCTTGTTTTTTTGTCCTCCAGCTGCTAGAGCACCAGCAGCGTAGATGATGAGGGGAGTACTTCATTTTACTTTGAATTCTTTGTTGTTTGCAATATTAGTGACACAGATTATTTCTTATTTATCCACACAGACTCACACACTCACCCAAATGTCATCTTAATGACAAACATTTCCTTTAGTTAATTCATAAGTCAGCCATTTATAACGGATATTGTTTGTAAGCTAAACTTGTCAGCTGACTCTTGGTGGCCTGGCTGTTTGGTTGCTGTGATATTCTGGGACATGGAAGATGAACATGTTTGATGTAGTTGTGTTATTACTGGTAATTTCAGCATGGATGTGTGAGTGATGTATAAGTTAAGCTGTTGACACGAGAGGGGGGCCAGCTGTGTTTTTTCTTCCACCTTGGTCCATTCTGTCATACAGTGCTTTAAATCCTGGTGCTTTTATCCAAGGACATTCATAAAACATCTTCCACTGAGTGAACATGGAGCTACTTTTACACACAAAAAAAAACTGAAACTTTAACTCAGAAAAACTAAATTGTCCCAGTTCACGAGAATCAGAAATCTCTTTCCTTTCTTGGAAGATGGTGGTTTTGTTATGTTATGTTCTTTTTTTTTTTTTTTTGCCTGTTGTCTAGACGTCTGCTGCTGTCTGCACTAAAGCCCTTCATTCAGACAGTCTTGTTTCAATGAACTGTCTTTGATTAACTTCTGTCACTGATTTCAAATATGAAAGTGAACAGATTAAACCTCAGTGGTTGCATAAAAAATGCAAACTTGGCTGTTTAAATTAAATCCAATTCAGTTTATGTATATAGCGCCAAACCACAGCAAGAGTCGTCTCAATGCACTGCACAAAGTAAACACCCAAAGCGCAAGTCACTCCCCGCCCAGAGTCTTACTTCATCCACACTTCATGTTAGAATTATTCTAGAATAGCCTGTGGACCGAGAGAGCGGTGCTGAGGCAGTGAAGGACAGCATCCACCCACCACCACCCTTACCCCAAGGTAAGGAATCAGAGGCAAGCGGCTCCGAGCCGTATTGTTTCGCATCAGCCCTTGAGCGGCCAAGCCATCTGGACGCAGCTGAGACTCAGCTGCTTGTATACCCCACCGTGGCAGTGCAGCAGATGTCACAGATATACTATTGCAATGGCTAATTCAAAATCAGTACAGGTTGGAAATGAGTAAAATGCCTTCTTTGGGTGAGGGACGAGGTCCTGCCTCAAGTGGAGGAGTTAAACTATCTCAGATTCTTGTTCACAAGTGAGGGAAAGCTAGAGTGGGAGATCGACAGGTGGATTGGTGCTGCGTCTGCAGTGATGTGGGCGTTGTACCGATCTGTCGTGGTGAAGAGAGAGCTGAGTCAGAAGGTGAAGCTCTCGATTTACCGGTCGATCTACGTTCCTACCCTCACCTATGGTCATGAGTTTTGGGTAGAGACCGAAAGAACGAGATCGCGGGTACAAGCGGCTGAAATTTGTTTTCTCCGCAGGGTGTCTGGGCTCTCCCTTAGAGATGGGGTGAGAAGCTCGGACATCCGGGAGGGGCTCAGAGTAGACCTCCACATTGAGAGGAGCCAGTTGAGGTGGCTCGGGCATCTGGTCAGGATGCCTCCTGGATGCCTCCCTGGGGAGGTTTTCCGGGTCATGTCCAACCAGGAGAAGAACCACAGGAAGACCGAGGACACGGTGGACAGACTATGTCTCACGGCTGGTCAGGGAACGCCTTAGGATTCCCTGGAGGAGCTGGTCTAAGTAGCTGGGAAGAGGGAAGTCTGGGCCTCCCTGCTTTGGCTGCTGCTCCCGTGACCCGACCCCGGATAAGCGGCTGAAAATGGATGGATGGTCGTCTGGTTGACATGAAGAAGAAGAAGAAAATATCATTTCTATAGCGCCTTTCAAGATAAAAATCACGAGGCGCTTCACAAAAACAAAAAATGTAAAAATATAAAAAATAATTTAGAAAATGGTTAAAAATATATTAAAAATGAGCAAAATATAGACAATTGTGATTAAAAAATGTTAAGAAAGAGAGAGAGAGTGAATAGGAAAGAGGGAAATTAGTGGATCCTCTGGGGACATGGCGACCGTTCCAGAAGTGCAGCGGCGTGTTTTTCATGTCTAATTCTGGCAGTGGAGAGGAACAACATTCTACATGACTTCAAACAGCAATACAAACGTGATTTCCTTCTTTTTGGTTTAATGGCGGATTGCGTAAACAAACTATAATCTTTGAAGTCTGGAGGGATCTAGAAGCAGATTCTTGTACATCTTTAATTATTTATTTTTGAGAACTCCCCCTCCCCCACCACCTCTTCCTTTTTTCTCTTCCTTTCTATTTCATTTTCATTTTTGTTTCTGTTGGGATTAAAAATAACCAAAAGCCATTCTAATAAAGTTTTAATATCAGGCAGGTCATTATAGCTGTATAACACTCCACATGAGAGGCTTGTCTTTGGCACTCAGACCAATTCTGATTGCTTCACAGCTGGACAGGACACAAAAAAGACGCAATTTAAATAAAGTTGAGTTGACTGGTTCGAGGTGTGCTTTTATGTGCGTGCCACTGGGTTGGGGGAGGGTTTTTTAATTGTCAATGACATTTGTGGGACATGGGGTCTTTTTAAAATTACATTTTTTGTATGAAAAGCAAAGTTTGATTCATTTATTGATCGGCTGATTGATGGAGTACATATGGAAATAATCTCATGGTATCAACAGAAGGTGTAAAATCATGTTATTTTTTCATGATCTGTATGAAAGCCATTTCCTTTTTAGTTTGACTCCGTTTCATATTTGAAATGTTTGCAAACTCCAAATTTTATCAGTGTGAGGTCCTTGCATCTTCTTACTATTTCAGTTTAAACCCCTAATTTGTTTTCATGTCACCCCGCAGCAGCCCGTCCACGGCTGCAGGTTCTGGATACAAGGGGGAAAACAAGCGACTCATGGTCCAAAGAACAGGCAGGGGAACCACTTAACACTAAAACAGATCATTTATTTGGACGAGCAAAAACGCTGAAAGTTCAAGTCTTTAGAGGCTGAAGGAGTAAAAACATAAAAGCAGTCCTAAAAACAGCTCATTCAACCGATGCGGCACCGAACCACCTTGTTTAACCGCATCTAAACCTTAACGTTTCGCTATTTATAACCTTCTCCTCTCCCTCATCCTAACCTTAACCCTCTTGCTACCTAAAACGTTACTCTCACTGCAATCAAGCGTTTGTTTCCCCTGCATTCTAACTCTGACAGTCAGAGTCTGACTGTCAATTTTCGTATTTGCCGCCCAAGGGGAACGTTAGAACATACCATCTGGCGAGGGGGAGGTTACACATACCCTCTACTTTTAACCTCCACCGTGGTAGTTGAAACCTCCCCCTCACGTTGGCTCGGTCCAAACTCGACCAATCACGAGGAGGCTCCCGCCGTTCACTTCATAGAGCCGGCTTTTAGAGCGATCGACACATCACTAACGTGTTCGCTGGCAAGATGGTTAAGGTTAGGATGGGGTGAGGGGAAGGTTAAATAAGAGGATAAGGTTAAATAAGAGGATAAGGTTAAGGTGAGGTACAATGAGCTTGTTTGGTGCCCTGGCTGCAGACATCCCATCGCGTCAGTGTAACGCTGCATTGGGATCTGCAGTCAAATAAGGGAAAAACCCCTTTTCGCACATAAGTAATGAAAAAGGGCACTTTTGGCGTCAGGGGTCTGACGTGGAGGGTGGCTGACCAAGCGTTTGTTTTTGACGCGCTGGGAGTGAGAATGTGTTGATCAATTTGACAACTTGAGCACCTGATGTCTCAGATCCTAGAACCCACACAGCTAAATGTTCATTTTACAGCTTCACTTTGACAGGTTTTTTCTTTCTTTTGCTTTATGTAACTAAACCTTTGCATCTACATGTTGTAATGAATCAAAAGGGTCCATTTTCACCATAGAGTTGACACGGTAACCTTTCATACACGCCGGAGCAGCAAAATCAAGGTTACGCCAGCTGGAGGATTCAGACGCAACAATCAACATTTTGCTCACTCATTGTTCTTCAACGCAGACATAAATAAACTGTCATGGTCTCCCGTAAAAGCCTTTTCTCTCTGCCCCAGACTGCTGGATTCCTCACTCCGAATAAAAGTGAACCTACACGGATCCTACAAGGCTTTACAACTGACAAGTTAATTAATCATATGGTTGAATGAACAAGATGTCAGACAAGATCTGTGCTTAAATCAGTGAAATTGAAGTGAATATTGTTCTTACAATGATCCATTGCAGATCTTATGATCAGTGTGTGTTTTATTTAACAAGTTAATCATTATCTACATTCATACACATCTTCATAAGATACAAATTAACGTTAAGGTTCACCTCTCATAACTGTTTCAAGACATTCTCATTCACAGTGTTAAAAACATCTTTGTATCTAAGGAGGAGAGGCTTTCTGAGGGATGTTGGTAAATACCCAGAAACTTGTCCAATTGTGATTGGCCAAACTCATAACAAAGTAGTTTAATAAAACAAGAATTACTTCCCGAGTAATCCAGTTTCTAGCGGAGTTCCGAACCGGCCAATTCGGAGCAAGCATCCTTGAGACATCTCTTTTGACATACAGTCAAAACCTGTTTGCACGCTCCCTAAGAGCCACATCCACTTTGGACGCAAACAAGCATTCTGTTGTGACCTGGAGACATCTCAAGACTGGACGGGAGTTTAATCTACGAAATGCTCGTGCCGTGAGGTCCACCCGACTTCTGACAGTCCAGATCTGCTGGGGGTCTCCGCCAGGGTTTGTAGGCACAACAGATTGCGTCTGATGCTGTTTTATTAACAATCAACTCTCTAGTTTATATCAGACAACAAATTATTTTACACCCAGAGTTCACAATTTCTTTCAGATACAAAGATTCTGATAAACATCTAGCTTACATCACACCACCTACACATTACATTCCATCACTGCATATCCACTCCATCACATCTCATTATTCTTCTCATGTATAATCATTACTTTAGAAAAGAGTAAACTTCCTTTTTAACTATATACCTGACTGTCTGAACTCATACGAAGTGTGTTTATGGTCCCTGAACAAGTAAAAGTAACGATAATCTTCTGATTAAACATTCAAAGATCAATCAGGTTGATAATTCATATTTATATGGAATCATTACATCTTATTTGTCATAATTAATTTGCAGTCATCACGCTACAAAGTGTGACGCTACAATGTACTAACTTCTTTTTCCCAGACCTGCACTATGAAAACACACCTCTGCAGAATATTGGAATTAATTATTTAATGAGTACATGTGCTGTGTATTTAGAACGGTGCTTTAGTGAAACCTGGAGAAACATCAGTTTAGTGTATAAAGTCTGTATTAGTTATAATAAACTATGATTTAAGTGTTGGAGAATAAAACAGCTAACACTTAACTGGCTGCCCAAAAATGTAATTTATTGATCCTTAGAAATGCAATAACTTGGTGAGCATTGTGTTTTCTGGTAATCTAAAGTCATTCAAAAGCATTTAAACTACACATGTAGGGAAAACTGTTTATTTACAACAACTGAAGCAAGGAGAAAATGCTATACAACAATCTTTTACCTGCATACAGGAAAGCCCAACAGTTTTATGAGTTCAAGCTTTCTATCAACAAATCATCTATTTACAGTCCCATTAGTTATCACACACAGGTGAAATTACACCTCTGCATTTGGTTCATCTCCTTTGGGAGTGGCGAGCTGCGGCTGTGGCTGCGCTCAGGAGCTATTTGGTGGTTAAACCCCTCAAATCCAACCCCTTAAGAATTAGTGTCAAGCAGGGAGGAATTGGGTCCCATTCTTAAACTCTTTGGTATGACCTCCTAGTCCCAGGCCGGACACTCATACCAACAGGCCACCAGGACAAATGCAGTTAAATGTACATCCTCTTAAACATGAAATGTTCTCTGAGTGATTAGTATGAACGTTTTGTGCCTGAGAACTCAACTTCACAGGTGAGGAGATTCACTTGGAAAGACAAAAGAAACGTGTTTCTTGCTACATGGAGATTGTTTAGTGACATCTGCTTTGGTATTTGGATGGCAGTTGACACAAAAAAAAAAACAGAACACATTTTGAGTTGGAAAAAACAAATCAATACCTAAACGTTTGAGTGCTTTGTTAAAGCAGGAGCTGCACCAGAGTAGTTTTACAGTTCAGCAGTGGTCCCAGTTTTATCCAGGAGCTGGTGAGAGTTCGTAGAGGTGGAAAAAGCTGTCAGTGAAGTTATTCTTAAATGAAAGGCTTACTGTCATGTTCTCAGTGAGTTGCGCTTTTTCAAAAAAGAAAATGTCTTTTTCATTCAACTTTTTCTTCTGGAGGGTCCTGGAACTCTGATTAGCGTTGACTACAAGCGTGAGCTCTTCACCTGTGGTCTCGCTGAACCTCACCCATCCATAGATCAGATACGATGAAGCTTTCTCTGCTGTGAAGATGTGATATCTTCCAGTAGCATCTCTCACTGAAGAAAAAATCAAAACAAATCCTGTAAGCACTTCAATAAATTCACATGTGATTTAAGAGACAGAGTACGATCATCAACGCTAACCTTTGAGTTTGCTTGTTAAGATGAGGTTTGCTGAGGGGCTCGTCATTTTAGCGCTCTGTAGCCAGACAGATTCAAGATGAAACATAAACAGATTGAAAAAGAGTGAGTTGGTTTAAGAGGATTTCTGAAAAATCTTCTCACCTGGTTGAATGATGGCATGACAAAGAGGCTGAAGCCAGTCACCAAAGCCACAATGGTCAATCCCATCACTAAAATCAGAGAATTTTTGTAGAATTTACATGGTCCCCTGGGCTGAGGAGATCCAGTCAGAGGGTTCGGTGCAATCCCCCCTCCCATCAGTCCAAGCTCTAACGATGCCTGGTGGCTGTCCATGATTACAGTGTGACAGTGGAACAAGCAAAGCTGTGTTAATATACTAGTTGTCTACCCACGCAGAGATGGTGGGAATCCCAAGCTCCGCCCACAAGGAACAAGGAAAAAGAGTGAGGGAATCCTTCTGTGCAAACACGCCTCCAGCAGTTTAATTATTAAACTTTGCTATTTTAGATATCCCATAATGTCTTACCAATCATATTACTGCAGACAGAAAAGAAAACTGGTTTGTTGTCTCTGCCACTTGAGAGTTAAAAACAAGCCTTCATTAGTTTTCTAGAACACTTTCATATCAAGTCAGAATTTGTTAAGAAACATGCAAAAATGTTTGACACTTTACTTGTCTCTTCTGTTGGGACTGAAGCAAATCCGAGATTTGATGCTAAAAATAAATTGTGGAAGTGAAGCTAAGAATGCAATGAGGCATTTTTAAGTTGCCGTTCACATTTGCATAATCTTCATGAACTTGATTATTTACTAAATCAGTGCACTGATCATCCATCCCTGCTGCTTGTCTATTTTGATACTAGCCAACCGTAACAATATTCCTGGAAAGGTTTTTGTGCAAAAAATATCTAAGGCTTTTGCAGTTTTCTTTCTAACAAGAACTGCATTCCCTGTAGGGTGTGATGTCATCAGATCTTGTTTATACTTGTTTATACCCAGCAGAAAGGGTCAAACTCTGGGAACTGGTAATGGTTGTACCCCATGTGCAGCAGTACCGGGACCAGAGTGAATAGGGTGTGTATGGGGAGCATGAGTGAGTGTCCGGCGTGCATTTTTGTAAGTCTTTGGTTGTATGTGCATGTGTGAGCATGAGGGAGGGAGTGTGACTGTGTTTGTGTATGACTGTATATGTCAGGTGGGGCCTTTGACTCCTCCCCCCTCCTGGAACTTCTTTTGATGATATAGACCTTCGTCCCCCCTCCCCCTGCCACACCTGGTGTGAGGGGTTGTGCCTTGGTCTGCCTGAGTGTTCGTGGCAACCGGGTCTGGGGGGTTAAGATTTTGGCAGCTGCCTGATAGATCCCGGTGGCTGCCTGGTGGGGTCTGGGTCCCTGGGCTCTGCTGGGTCCCCGGCGGGGGTGGTCGCCCCTGGGTCCCGGGTCGCTGGGTCCCGGGCTTGGCCGGCTAGGGGGTGGGAGGCTGCGGGCGGGCCTGTGGGCTTGCCGCTGATATCTCCCGGGACTCTGCCGGCTGCTGGTTGTGGCCCCCCCGGGGCGATCCTCTGTGCCTCTCGAGGGGGGCGGGGGCCTTCCTGGTTGCAGTCTCCTTGGGGTTCCTGTGTTCTGGGGCAGCGCCTGGATCTCTGGGACTTGGAGCTCCCCCCGTCTCCTGCGCATCTTTGGGGGGTGGATCTGTGGTCCCTCACACTCTCTGTTGGATGCTCCTATAGAGAAACCTTACATAAACAAGCGCGTGTACACACACAGGTGCTCACATGATGCTCTCAAAAGTATGGGCTTGGGCACGTTAAACACAGGTCTTAAGACTATGGTGGGCACTTAATGCACTGTGATTTATTATCGTGATTCTTCAGTTAAGCAATGTTGATTATATATTTCCTCATCAAGTTGACGCAGTGATAGCTTGATCTTGTTGTATTGTTGTTGTGTCCCTTTTTTTTGTTCTTTTGCTTTTTTTTTGTCTTTTTCTGCAGGTCTAGAAGCAGACTCTTGTTCATTGTTTATTTTTGTGGAACCCCCCCCTTCTCCCCACCTTTTCTTTCCTTTCTCTTTCACCTCTGACTCCGTGTCTGGTCGGAATTACAAAGCATTCAAAAACAATAACAATAAAATTTTAAGTATCAGGCGTGACATTAAAAGCAGACACTTTGATGCTCCACCTGAGATTAAATCTGTAAGGCTTGTTACCAGCATTCAGACATCAATTCTGCTTGCTTCACAGCCAGACAGGACACGGTAAAAAAGAAAAGATCTTGTTTATACTTGTAGAGATAACATCGGCAAAAAATCTGCAAGCGTTCACATATTTGATCTTTTGTTGGCAGCAGGGTGATGAAATTTATCGGAATCATGCAACAAACTGATTTTGTTCCTGAAACATGACATTAGATTGCACAAGTTTACGTTTATGCTTCCAGATCACACTCATAGTCACTGTTTTTTGTGTACAAGGATCAAGTTTAAAAGAATGAAAAAGGTGAGAACGTTGCAGGACACGACATGTCCCTGACACTGTGATGCATGCACGCACAAACTAGTTCCGTCATAATTTTGAAGCTAAACCAGTTTTCTGCAGATGTGTGAAATAAAATACACCTGAATTATTCATTCTAACCTGTGCTGTCATTGCTGGTGTTTGTTAAGATCACACCATCATTGTTCTTCACGTGGAGATAAAATTATAATCTATAACCTACACTGGCTTTCATAATGTCACTACACCGATAGAACCTGTTTCAGTCCAGTTCAGAGAAAGGAAAACAGAAAGCCACACTGAAACATACATTTTGTGAAGGCGGGAGCTCGAGCACATCCTCAGTCTCTGTGCACAGCAGGTCGAGCTACTTAGCAGGAAATCCCTTCACGAGAGAAACTGAGGTCTGACATCACTGCTGACACGCCCACTCAGAGCCAAACAGCCCCTTGCATCAGCGCTTTTGTTTTATATCTGCGCTGGCTTCGGTCATAACTGCCAGTGTGCTTATCAGATAAGTTGTTTACACGGTCTAGACTTTTGCACTTCCTTATCTCACTTCCATGTCCACAGTTTCATGGCTTGCACAGTGAGTGTGGTGCACAGAGGTGGTTTCGGATTGTCAGGTGTAATAATCTTGATATTTTGCAAGGTTTTTGCAAAACTCTGTTATATAAGCACTTAGAGTGTGTGTTGGTGGAAATGCTAAGCTGCTGCCAACTCCACATGTAGCTGAGCATCTTTTTATTAAGCATCTTTAAAACTGACTGAGGGTGAACTGTTGACAAAACTAAAATACAAGAGTCGCAAAATAAAAACATGGTAGGATTTTTTTTTTAATCTATTACAGTTTAATTACAACACAGAAATACAAGGTTAGGTTTCTGATTACTAAACAGAAAACCTTCATGATCTCTTATCTAGAACCATATGTGGCCTATATGTGCAGCTGAGCGTATAAGTGCAGGTTTAGTTGTGTAAAACTTTATGGCGTTTCTTTTTCACCTTTGCAAACACATGGACCCAGTTCATGAGAAGATTCACATCAAACACAAAGCAGAGTGTTATGAAAGTATTGTGGCTGAGTATTGACAAAACTCTCTGGGTGATGGAATCTCCCAGCTGACCATGGAGACACACAAGCACCACTATTTTTCCTCTCAACTAGAAAAGACTCAGGAAACAGAGAAATCCTTTCCTATGATTATCCAGTAAGAGACACTCTTTCCTCAACAGTGAACTGCAACTTAGCTGACTGAGGCTTTTATGCTGTCCACAGATGAGGGGAAGTCATCTCAGCTGTGAAACGCGGAAGTGAGACTTCCTTTACTGTTAGGATGCATGGCACATCCCATTACAGGCCAGGGGTCTCATTTCTAAAACATTTTATAGAATCCTTACTAAAATCCTACTTAAGCTCAGCAAAAACATGTACTCACGCCAAGTAGGTTTGTGACCTATAAAACATGGAGAACGCACAGCTGCACACAATCTCCACTTTATAAATCACAAAGGTTCTCAGGTGTTTCTGAATCACATCCCGTCCTTGACACGCCCACTTCCTGCCATAAATGGTCAATGCAAAGGACCTTGTGGATCTCATGCATGTACATGAGCTGGCTCGTTGCAGCGTTCCACCATTAACGATGGCTAACCCTAACCCAGATCAAGGAAGCACAACTTCACCAAAGCAAGACTTGAGGTACTTGTGGGTGAGGCGGAAAATGAAAGGAAGTGCTTTTGCAAAACAAATAAGAGAAATTTGTGTTGGGCTTTGGGTTTACTTGTTCTGTGTGTGCACATGAAGTGGTACAAGTGATAATGCTGCTGGAATTCATAACTTTATCCTTCTCAGCAGCAGTGCAGGTGCTCTCCATGTCCAAAATGTGTGTAAGCCAGGTCCTTAGTCAGCTTAAAGTTGTGCACATTTTTCTGCTACGGTTTCTTTTATAAATCCCAAAAATTGCGTGGAAAGTTGCTGACGCAGTTTTCCGACCCCGTTTTGTGTGTAAGTAAGCTTTATAAATGAGACCCCCGGTTGTTGTTGTCCTGCCGTGTTTTAGCACAATCTTAGCGCTGGTTGTTTTCCGATAACCTTGGTGGTGTGCCATTGGGCATCTGGGGTTACGGGGTCGCTTCACATAGCTGCTAATTTAGTGCTTTTGCATGTTTTAGGTTATTACAGGTTTATAGTCTATACCAAACATGTTCCTGAAGTACTCACATAAAGGGGTGTAGTGAAATAGAGTGATGCAACGATCTAGAGTTGTATTTTAATATACTGTAAGTAGATCACTTGTTATAATCAGAAGAATAGGTTGTTTTTATCATCAGGGAGTTCATTTAACACTCTGTATTGACCTTGAGACAAGAAAAGAGAGAGTTGGGATCGTTTAAGAATTTTATTATAAATTCTACAATCTATCAGGACTAACTCTGTGTTGTCTGGAAATGAATGTGATGTTCGATGTGTGTGTGTGTGTGTGTGTGTGTGTGTGTGTGTGTGTGTGTGTGTGTGTGTGTGTGTGTGTGTGTGTGTGTGTGTGTGTGTGTGAGTGTGTGTGTGTGTGTGTGGTTGGTTCAGACTCCTTAGGCTGACGTCATTGAATCTGGTAGTCTTTGATTGTTATGACTAGATATCACGAGGCTTATAAAGTGATGACATGAGCTGCTATTTTGCCGTGTACGTACCCAGTGGGGGCCTCCCAGGTAGATCAGGAAATGCCAGGTCTGAAGACCTCGGATGTGCGCTGGAGCTGGTCGAAACAGCGGTCACAACGTTTCAAAGCCCGTCTGAAGGGTCGACCCAGGTAACAATCGGCAGCGTCAGCAGGTGCTCTTATTTTGAAAGGATGTTGTCTGGTTGTTAAACGACGAAAATCTCCAACTTCACAGTTCTTAGTTTAAAGAAGAAAACACATCTGGCCAGGCTGTGCTTCTCTTTGGGATGACGGTGAATAGAACTGAAGTCAAAATGGAACTGAGCTTAAAATGGCGTTGCCTTGTTTTATATCTCTGAATTGTTGATAAGTTTTAGTAAAGCGGATTGGACACTTTAAGTCAACAAGACAGATTCTCTTGCGGCAGCCGAAGGCTCTGATTGGTTGGAGCAATGTGTCATGCGTTGCCATGGGGATGAGTGTCAGTGCATGTCGTCCTGTTTACTCATTAAACACATAAATCATGACATCTTTATTTCACAGATCATTCACTTGATTATTATTGATCAACATATGTTTTGCTTAATTTTTAATCACAAATAAAGTACTTTGATTAAGTAAAAGCGTTCTTCTTCCTTCTTCTGGAATGTAAACAGTCTGAGGATCAGACGACCTTGGCGTTTTCTACACGGGTGTAAATGTGTACAGGGGCAGCGTTTAGGAGCTGAAAATCATAACTTCATAACGTTACATATCCCCCCTTTTCAAGGTCAATGTGGTCCTTCAAGAGACCACTTGGTCGTTGAACAAACCCAAGTTATGAAGAATCTTGACAACAGAACAAGATGCGATCCCAAGGGAACAGCCATCAGTGGTGAGGTACGAACCCCACTCCGAAGAATAGTCTCGCACACTCCTCAGGAAGAACACAAGTCAGCAGGTTATTAATTATTCCCCATGGAAGCCATAAACGAAGCAACAGCAACTTTATATCCTCACGGGCAATAAAGCAAAGCAGGAGCAAATCTTGTACGTACCCACGAACAGGGTAGTATTCCAATTAAAAATCGGTTGTTGTATCCACAGGCAGGGTAATATTCCAAATAAAAATTGATCATTGTATCCACTGGTAGGGTAATATTCCAAATAAAAATTGAACTTTGAAAGAGTACTTATCGTAATCCACAAAAAGGGAAGAGCAGTTGACAGTAATCCCAACGAATGAGGTGTCCCAGCAGCCATGTCGGAACCACAGTCGTCCAAGGCCAACGAGCCGGAGCACCCCCCAGGAGTAGTCGATGCAGATGACAAGTCACGGATCCACCCCCAGGAAGCAGGATCCTCACAAGCTCAGCAGAGGAGAGAGAGCACAGTGCAGGCACTTCAATGTAGACACGACAAAATTGCATTTCATGTCATCAAAAAAAATTAAAAACCTAACTCTATTAGTGCCTTTTGTACTATGTGTTAGTTTTATGTGTAATTACCCATTAAGTGAAGAAATGGATGCAGCCCTGTCTGTGTTAGGTGCAAAAAGGATGATGCGAGAAGCAGAAAAATGAAAGAAACCCTAACTGGTATCAGTGAAACCTCACTGGAAATACACGCTGTCAGGACAGGGGCAAAATCGGTTATAGCCCTGTGAGATAAATCAAAGAATTGATAGTCAAAATCATATTATTCACTGTTTAAATCAACTGGTCAAAGCTACTATAAAAAAACTGAAATGTAAGTCAGTACTAAAATGTAAATCAGTGGTTTGTAATCATGTTCATGTTAATGTACCCTAAGGAATTGTGATTAGTAAAGATAAAAAAAACAACATTTTTGGACAACAGTACTATGTGGCCTAACCCACTCACTGTTACCTGGCCGTTTACCTGACTCCAGGAGCCCACAGCACGTCTGTCTCAACACACCTTAAGTCTGCACGTGACGTATAACAGGAAAGACAACCATGCACACTCACAAACAAACAAATTTGTGTCATCAGAGATAGAAATCTGTGGAACCAACGGGACGTATTTATCACCCCCCTTTTGAAGTCGGTGGATTGTTGTTGTTGGTATCGGCCAAATCTGTGGGACCCTTGTGCAGTTTGATATGGTCCCTGTGTACCCATTTGTAGACGGGCGCCTTGTTTTTTGTCGGCGATCTTGATCTGATACACGACCGGAGAGATCTTATCTGTAATCAGGTATGGACCCGACCATTTGGGCAAAAGTTTCTTAGCCAGCTTCCCTGAGGTCGCATTATTGTTACCCGTTTTGGGAGCGAAAATGTAGTACCAGGCCTGATCACCTACATCGAGTTTGGAATGTGAGGCTTTCTTATCGTAATAAGATTTCCTGCCTTCAGCTGACCTTTCCAGAGATGCCTGTGCGAACGAGAATGCTGCAAGCAGGTGAGTTCTCAGGTCCTGCAAGTATTGGCCGCTCGTACAAGCCGGGGCTGTGTCGGACCGAACCCGTCGTTGATACAGCAGGTGAAGCGGTAGGGTCATTTGTCTGCCCGTCATCATTTCAAACGGGGAGACACCTGTAGACTCGTGGGGGGTAGCGCGTATGGCCATGAGGACCAACGGAAGTTTCACATCCCAATCTCGGTGGTTAGCTGACACGTACTTTTTTAACATGCTGATAACCGTGCGGTTCACCCTTTCGACCTGTCCAGAGGACTGGGGCCGGTGGCTAATGTGGAACTTAGCCTTGACACCCAACAGGTCCCAAAGATGTTTCATCACTTCAGAGGTGAAATGGGTACCCCTGTCCGAGTCGACCCTTGTGGGCAAACCGAAGCGGGCAACGTATACGGTCGGTAAACCCGCACAGTATGACTGGTCGTAGTAGTGGTGGTTGTGGTTTAGAAGAGCCTGAGGGGGCCTGGCTGGTGGGACTGACGCGATGGCGTCGTCCGAGCAGTGTTGGCACACAGCCAAACCCATGCCAAGAGGGCTACGTCGGTTCTGGGCGTAGCGCACCTCGATGTCGAAGCTTTGAAGAGCCAGCAGCCACGAAGCGATTCGCGAATTGGTCACCACACCATCTCTGATGCGCTGACTGTTAAGGAAGGTCACCGGCTGGTGCTGTGTCTCAATGATGATTTTCTGTCCGCCAATGTAGTTCGCAAAGTACTTAACTGCCCACATGGTGGAAAGCAAAGCCTTTTCACAGTCTGAGTATTTCAACTCAGGTCCAGTCAAGAGCTTACTAGCATAGGCTACGACACGCCTGTCGCAGTCATGAATCTGGTAGAGACCAGCACTCAAACAGTGAGCTGAGAAACCAACCTCAAGGTGGAACTCCTTGTCACAGTCGGGGAGCGCCAAGCACGGAGCCGAGCACATCGCGGCCTTCAGGTCATCCATGGCCTGCTGGTGCTGCTCTGCCCAGTCGAACGCCACATCCTTCTTCAACAGATTAGTCAGAGGTCGTGCCAACTCAGCGTAATGTTCCACGAACTGACGCGAGTAGTTGCAGACCCCCAAGAAGCTGCGAAGTTCGGAGACGTTCGTCGGAGGTGTGATGGTGGCAACACCCTGAATCCTGCCAAGCTGAGGCTGCACTCCCTGTGGTCCCACAAGGAGGCCAACGTACTGAACTTGCGACCTGCACCACTGTCCCTTGGCAAGAGAGATCTTAGCACCCGCCGCCGCGAGCTGACCCATGACATGGTCCAGCTCGGCCAGGTGGTCATCCAACATACGCCGACGAATAAGAATGTCGTCGACATAGATGAGGGTCCCACGCTCTCGAGCATTGGGGCAGGCCTTGTTCAAGAAGATGTTGAACTCAGCTGGCAAGTTGGAATAACCAAAAGGACACCGGGTGAAGGTGTACTGCCGGTTGGCAAAGGAGGAGGCAAGTTTGTGTTGGTCCGATTCGTGGACGGGAATCGTCCAAAACCCGGACGCAATGTCAAGTGTGGAAAAGTACTTAGCATCTTTCACTCTTGGAAGCTCCTGCTCCAGGCGTGCCATAGGCCACCTAGACAAGGGGACCTGTTTGTTGAGCTGCCGGTAGTCAATGGTTAGTCGCCACTTACCATTAGGCTTCAGTACCGGCCACAACGGAGCCGAGTAGGTGCTGTTGCAGGGTCGAATGACCCCGTTAGCCAAGAGGCTGTCAATGATTTCCTGGACTGGTTCTATGGACGCCAGGGGAATCTTGTATTGCCGCACAAAGGACGGCGGTGCATCTGGTCTCGTAGGAATCCGAACTTCATGGATAGTGGTCAGACCACAGTCCAAGGAGTCAAGTGAAAGAAAATCCTGGTACTTTAGCAAAAGTTGCCGTAGTTGGTCTTGCTCGACCTCGTTAGTGAGAGCATCTGCTAGGTCTATTACCTTCTCAATCTGGGACATAAGTTCCGGGGGCCTACCCGGTGGCTTCGAGAGTGGTGGTGAGTTCGAAATCGCGTCCCCCCGTGAAAGACTTGCCACAGTAAGGCGTCCGCCTGTGTCATGCCGCGGTTTGTACGGCTTTGGCTTCCTCACACGTGCAAACAGTTGTCCGGACGCGCAGCTGATTCTAGCGTCAAGGCGTTGGAGACAGTCCAATCCTATGAGCATGGGCATCCTCATCTCCTCGTTGATGTACACGAGGTGTTTAAAGGATATGCCTCCTATCGAGATGTTGACCTCAGTCGTCGCAGCCGCGGACGATGGAGCGCCATAGAAATCGTCAAAATCCTTTGGGCCTGAAATGAGTGTGGGGGTTGAGATGTCCTCCCCCCTTTGTTCGCACATGCTGCTGTAAAGAGCTCCGCTGATGAGCGAGATGTCCGCTCCTGTGTCTAATAATGCGACACAGCGATGTCTCTGATTTACAGTGACCTCCACTGCGGGCCTATTAGATCCCTTTCTCACGACCAGAGGTGCAAGCAAAATTTTTTCAGGTACGGCGGTAGCCTCCTCCTTGAACCGTCACCTTATCGTGGTGGAGGAGTTTGAGTGCCCTAATGATCCTAGGAGCTATGTTGTCTGGGGCACTTAGTGCCCCTGGTAGGGTCTCCAATGACAAATTGGTCTTAGGTGAAGGGTGAGACAAAGAACGGTTCGAAGGATCTTTCATGGCGGTGAAAACGAAGAGTCGGAGTACCCGGCCCGGAGGGTTACCGGGGTCCCACCCTGGAGCCAGGCCTGGGGTTGGGGCCCGTGAGCGAGCGCCTGGTGGCCGGGCTTTCGCCCATGGGGCCCGGCCGGGCCCAGCCCGAACCGGATACATGGGCTCGTCCAACTGTGGACCCACCACCCGCAGGAGGAACATGAAGGGTCCGGTGCAATGTGAATCGGGTGGCAGACCAAGGCGGGAGCCTTGGCGGTCCAATCCCCGGACAAGAAAACTAGTTTTTGGGACATGGAACGTCACCTCGCTGGCGGGGAAGGAGCCGGAGCTTGTGGCAGAGGTTGAGCGGTACCGGCTAGATATAGTCGGACTCACCTCGACACATTGCATTGGCTCTGGAACCCAAGACCTGGAGAGGGGTTGGACACTCTACTTTGCTGGAGTTGCTCCGGGTGAGAGGCGGAGGGCTGGGGTTGGCTTTTTGTTAGCCCCGAGACTCTCTGCCTGTGTGTTGGGGTTTACCCCGGGGGACAAGAGGGTAGCTTCCTTGCGCCTTCGGGTCGGGGAACGGGTCCTGACTGTTGTTTGTGCTTATGGGCCAAATATCAGTTCAGAGTACCCACCCTTTTTGGAGTCCCTGGGACGAGTGCTAGATAGTGCTCCATCAGGGGACTCCATTGTCCTGCTGGGGGACTTCAATGCTCACGTGGGCACTGACAGCTTGACCTGGAGGGGTGTGATTGGGAGGAACGGCCCACCTGATCAGAACTCGAGCGGTGTTTTGTTATTGGACTTCTGTGCAAGCCGCAGTTTGGCCATAACGAACACCATGTTCGAACATAAGGATGCCCACCAGTACACTTGGTACCAGGGCAGCCTAGGTCACAGGTCGATGATAGATTTTGTAGTCGTATCATCTGACCTGCGGCCGTATGTTTTGGACACCCGAGTGAAGAGAGGGGCGGAGCTGTCAACTGATCACCACCTGGTGGTGAGTTGGATCAGATGGCAAGGGAACATGCCGCGTAGACCTGGCAGACCCAAACGCATAGTGAGGGTCTGCTGGGAACGCCTGGCAGAAGAACCTGTCAAGACGGTCTTCAACTCCCACCTCCGGCAGAGCTTTGACCACGTCCCGAGAGCAGTGGGGGACATTGAGTCCGAGTGGGCCTTGTTCCACTCTGCGATTGTCGAGGCGGCTGTTGCTAGCTGTGGTCGTAAGGTGGCCGGTGCCAGTCGTGGTGGCAACCCCCGTACCCGCTGGTGGACACCAGAGGTTCGGGGAGCCGTCAGGCTGAAGAAGGAGGCCTACAGGGCGTGGCTGGTCTGTGGGTCTCCGGAGGCAGCAGACAGGTACCGGATAGCCAAGCGGGGTGCAGCAGTGGCAGTTGCCGAGGCAAAATCTCGGGCGTGGGAGGAGTTTGGTGAGGCCATGGAGAAAGACTATCGATCGGCTCCAAAGAGGTTCTGGCAAACTGTCCGGCGCCTCAGGAGAGGAAGGCAGCAACTCGCTCACACTGTTTACAGTGGGGATGGGGAGCTGCTGACGTCAACTGAGGCTATAGTCGGACGGTGGAAGGAATATTTTGAGGAGCTCCTCAATCCCACCAATGCGCATTCCGAGGAGGAACCAGAGCTGGGAGGCCTGGGGATGGACTTGTCCGATCTCGGGGGCAGAAGTTGCTGAGGTAGTCAAACAACTACACAGCGGCGGAGCCCCGGGGGCGGATGAGGTTCGTCCTGGGTATCTCAAGGCTATGGATGTTGTAGGGCTGTCATGGTTGACACGTCTCTACAACATTGCGTGGTCATCGGGGGCAGTTCCTAGGGAGTGGCAGACCGGGGTGGTGGTCCCCATCTTTAAGAAGGGTGACCTGAGGGTGTGTTCCAACTATAGGGGGATCACACTCCTCAGCCTCCCTGGAAAGGTCTACGCCAAGGTACTGGAGAGGAGGGTCCGATCGATAGTTGAATCTCAGATAGAGGAGGAGCAATGTGGTTTTCGTCCTGGCCGTGGAACTGTGGACCAGCTCTATACCCTTGCAAGGGTGATGCAGGGTGCATGGGAGTTTGCCCAACCAATCCACATGTGCTTTGTGGATTTGGAGAAGGCTTATGACCGTGTCCCCAGGGGCACCCTGTGGGGGACGCTCCAGGAGTATGGGGTGGGTGGCTTTCTGTTAAGGGCCATTCAGTCCCTTTACCAGAGGAGCGTGAGTTTGGTCCGCATAGCCGGTAGTAAGTCGGACCTGTTCCCAGTGAGGGTTGGACTCCGCCAGGGCTGCCCTTTGTCACCGGTTCTGTTCATCACTTTTATGGACAGAATTTCTAGACGCAGCTGTGGTGTGGAGTGTGTCGAGTTTGGTGGCAGGAGAATCTCGTCTCTGCTTTTTGCGGATGATGTGGTCCTCCTAGCTTCATCCAGCTCTGACCTTCAGCTCTTGCTGGGTAGGTTCGCGGCCGAATGTGAAGCGGCTGGGATGAGGATCAGCACCTCCAAATCTGAGACCATGGTTCTCGACCGGAAAAGGGTGGCTTGCCACCTCCGGGTCGGGGGAGAGGTCCTACCTCAAGTGGAGGAGTTTAAGTATCTCGGGGTCTTGTTCACGAGTGAGGGTAGGAGGGATCGGGAGATCGACAGGCGGATTGGTTCGGCGTCTGCAGTGATGCGGACGCTGAGCCGATCTGTCGTGGGGAAGAGGGAGCTGAGCCAGAAAGCCAGGCTCTCGATTTACCGGTCGATCTACGTCCCAATCCTCACCTATGGTCATGAGCTTTGGGTAATGACCGAAAGAACGAGATCGCGGATACAAGCGGCCGAAATGAGTTTCCTCCGTAGGGTGGCCGGGCTCAGCCTTAGAGATAGGGTGAGGAGCTCGGACATTCGGGAGGGACTCGGAGTAGAACCGCTGCTCCTCCGGATCGAAAGGAGCCAGTTGAGGTGGTTTGGGCATCTGGTCAGGATGCCTCCTGGACGCCTCCCCGGGGAGGTGTTTCGGGCATGTCCTGCCGGCAGAAGGCCCCCGGGTCGACCCAGGACACGTTGGAGAAGTTACATCTCCAATCTGGTCCGGGAACGCCTTGGGGTCCTGCCGGAGGAGCTGGTGGACAAGGCCGGGGAGAGGACGGCCTGGAGCTCCCTAGTTGGGATGCTGCCCCCGCGACCCGGACCCGGATAAGTGGAGGAAGACGACGACGACGGCGGTAGCAGTAGTGGTACTGGGGTCGTCATCTGTGGGTTCATCGCCTAAAATCGCCACGGATGGAACGACCGGTGAGGTGTTGTCGCTTTCCTTTGAGGTGTTGTTTTCCTGTGAATCAGAACCTGTGAAAACATCAGCCTGCAGCATTTCAGTCTCATTTTGCGGCTTCTCAGGCAAACACGGAGCCGCTGTCTGGGTCGCCTGAGAATCACGCACAAATTGTTTGACGCCCTCGACGTCCTGCTGAAGATTGCAGATCATGTTCATCATGTTAGTCATCATTGGTAGGAAAGTGTTTTGCATTGCCTGAAGTTGAGATGTTAATTGCATCGTTACCTCTGAGTCCATTTTCCAAAATAGTAATTAGTTTTTTAATTTACTAATTATCTCTTTGATTTTGTTTTATTTAGATTTTTATTTAGAAACAACCTTACCTGTAGACTTATTAAAGAATTAGTTACAGGGAAGCTTGGCTGTTGAATGAATATTTTGGGCAAAATTGTTCAATAATGCCAAAAATATCATTGTCATTTGACCTGTCCAAGATGGCCGGTCGAGCTACGTGTCGGGCACCCAAGATGGCGGATTGTGGCGCATGCGCAGTCCGGCACTCGGTGTTTTTCCTTCATAGCCAAAACAAGATTCTACACACCGGAGCGGCTGTGTAGAACCCTCGCTATCATCACCCTAAAGTACTTCGTACCGGATGGTTTAGCGGATGTTAGGACCAAGGGCGTCAGTTTGTTTTCAGAATTGCTGGGGACAGTAACCATACACTTGAGTGGGGTTTAAAAATTGCTGGGGACAATAAAGTAGGCTAGCACAGGGGTCGGCAATCCGCGGCTCTGGAGCCACATGCGGCTCTTCCATCCATCTGATGCGACTCTCTGTGCTTGTAAAATAATGAATGGATATTTAGATAAAATGCTTTATATTTTACTGCATTAATTTTACATCTGTATGCCAATTCTAAATGTAAAGATTGTCTGCGTAAACCTGAACAGGTCCAACTCGGTCTGCGGTGGTTGACCGGTCACGCTTGTGCGTAATCATATAGGCACTTTATGAGCTGAAGAGGATGTGAGATTCTGGGATTCTCCTCAGACGGCTTCTGGATGTGTCGCCACATTGGAGACAGGAACAAGCGCTATTCAGCCAAAGTTTCATAATCAGGGAACATTTTCTAAGTGACAAGTCTCTCTGAAAGACAGGGTTGGGAAAACACTCGCTTCAGTGGGAGGAACCTTCCCGCATGCGCTCTGGGGTTAATCAAGTTTAATTGTTTCTCTTTGCAACAATCTTCACAGGAAGGCAAAACAGTTAAACGGCAGGTTACATATATTTCCATTTGACTGTTTATTTTGACAGATGAACTCAAGGATGTTGCTTGGTTTGAAAGATTTACCCCGACGCACACTGATGCGCATGGATGAGCTGACATTTTAATCGTTAACGCACATCGCGGAGGTAAAATATTCCCATCAGAACATCAGAGCTTTATACTGGACACTGTGTTCAGCGCGGCTCTAATATCACTAGTCCATTTTAGTCATATCTTAGACTCAATTGGTTTTACTCAAAGAATACATAGCTCCACCCACTCCTGCCATCATACATTGGACCTTGTTCTGACTTATGGCGTTGAGTGTGAGGAAATAACAATCTTTCCACATAATCCAGTCCTCTCGGACCACTTTCTGACAACCTTTGAGTTTTTTATAACTGAGTTCTCGAGACATGAAAGTAAATTTCATTATAGTCGGTCTCTATCCGACAACGCAGTTGCGTCTTTTCAATCAACTGTTCCATCTTTACTGTCCTCAGCATCTCAGAGGGATGTAGCAGAGGGCAATATTTTCAGTTCTAGCCCCTCACAAATTGATGCCTTAGTTCATCATGTTAATTCCTCTTTACGTGTGGCATTAGATGATGTTGCCCCTTTAAAAAAGAAGGTAATTAGGGACAGGAAGTTGGCTCCCTGGTTTAACTCTCATCTACGAGCCTTAAAACAAAACTCTAGGAAATTGGAGAGAACATGGCGCTCTACGCACCATGAGGAGGCCTACTTGTCCTGAAAAAATAGTCTTGTGCTTTATAAAAATAAGCTTCAACAATCTAGAACTGCTTATTTTTCAGCATTAATTGAGGAGAATAAGCATAATCCTAAATTTCTTTTCAGTACAGTTGCTAAACTTACGCGGAATCATAGCTCTGAGCCATCTATTCCCTTAGCCCTCAGCAGCAATGACTTCATGGGATTTTTTACAAGTAAAATTAATTCTATTAGAAACAAAATCTTTAGCATCCTCCCTAATGCAATTTCTTCTTCCTCAGTAAGTGAGGCAGCTTCAGAGGTGACTGTAGAACCTCATATGTGCTTGAACCGTTTTGATCCAGTTGAGCTTTCAGAGTTATACAAAAATATTAGCTTCATCTAAACCTTCAACTTGCATTTTGGATCCAATCCCAACCAAATTATTTAAAGATGCATTTCCTTTGGTTACTGCCCCCATTCTAGATATAATCAATCTATCCTTAGTAAATGGGTATGTACCACAAGATTTTAAGGTTGCTGTAATCAAACCTTCACTTAAGAAGCCTTCTCTGGATCCAGATGACCCATTGAATTATAGACCAATATCTAACCTTCCATTTTTATCCAAAGTCCTGGAGAAAATAGTGGCCATCCAAGTATGTCAGCATTTAAACACTAATGATCTGTTTGAGGAATTTCAGTCTGGTTTTAGAGAGTATCACAGCACTGAAACTGCATTAGTGAGAGTTACAAATGATATTCTCATGGCCTCAGATAAGAATCTTGTGTCTGTTCTAGTCTTGTTAGATCTCAGTGCTACCTTTGACACAGTTGATCACAATGTTCTTTTGGAAAGACTTGAACATGTTGTAGGGATCAAAGGAGCAGCGTTAGGCTGGTTTAGGTCTTACCTGTCTGACAGATTTCATTTTGTAAATGTACATGACAAATCTTCTTCATACTCCAGGGTTACTTGCGGAGTACAACAGGGTTCAGTGCTTGGACCAATTCTTTTTACTATATATATGCTCCCAATTGGTAAAATCATTAGACAGCATGGGATAAACTTCCACTGTTATGCTGACGATACTCAGTTATATTTATCCATTAACCCTGATGAACCTAATCGGTTGGGTAGATTACAGGCTTGTCTTGAGGACATAAAAAATTGGATGACTCTAAACTTCTTGCTTTTAAATCAAGACAAGATGGAAGTTCTCATCTTTGTACCAGAAATCCAGAAAAGGAAATTGCTTAGCCAATCGCCTGACCTTAATGGCATTACATTAATCTCCGAGAGCAAAGCAAGGAACCTTGGTGTTATCTTTGACCAGGACATGTCATTCAAATCCCAGGTTTCACAAGTTTGTCGGATTTCCTTTTTCCACCTTCGGAATATTGCTAAGATTAGAAGCATACTTTCCAGGAGTGATGCTGAAAAACTAGTTCATGCATTTATTACATCAAGACTGGATTACTGTAATTCATTACTCAGGAAGTCCACAGAATGTAGTTAAAAGTCTTCAGCTTGTCCAAAATGCTGCAGCTAGAGTTCTGATGAGAATTAAAAAGAGAGATCATATCTCTCCTGTCTTAGCTTCCCTACATTGGCTACCTGTTAAATTCAGAATAGATTTTAAGATCCTTCTTCTCACATATAAAGCTCTTAATAATCAAGCTCCATCATACATCAGTGATCTGATAGTTCCATATGTTCCTAACAGAGCACTTCGCTCTCAGACTGCAGGTCTATTGGTGGTTCCAAGAATATCTAAACTTAAGATGGGAGGCAGATCTTTTAGTTATCAGGCTCCTCTCCTGTGGAACCAGCTCCCAGCTTTAGTCCGTGAGGCAGACACCTTGTCTACTTTTAAGAATAGGCTTAAAACATTTTTATTTGATAGGGCCTATGGTTAAAATCTGATGTTAGCCTAAATCTGGACAAGTGGGGGATTTCAGGGAGGTGGAGTGCACAGTCGGTAAAGACGGCTCTCCCTTGCCCTGCCTCCAACATGCCTACATCTAAATAAGATAGATTATCCAGAGTTAACTCTGTAGTTATGCTGCTATAGGCTTAGACTGCTGGAGGACACACTGACCACTTTTCACACTCTACTGCTTTATTCTACAGTCTGCTCTTTAACTGTACTATTTTGTGCAATTTCAGCTGTTAACTTTATTTTCTCTGTAAGTGTTTTTCTCCCCAGAAGAAGCCACAATGACGTTCTGCTGAGCTGTGGTGGCCTCATGGAGGGGGGCCATCGACTAGCGCACTGCTGCTAACCACTTAAACATTCTCTCTCTCCTAATAATAACTTTTTGTTTTCATTGACTTTTGATGTGCTAATACTAGTTTATCCGTTTAATTATAGATCCACTAGGATAAATACAATAAAGTTTATCTTTCACCAAATACAATATTTACTAAGACATCACAATATAACTATAGACACATTACGTGTGTGTGTGTGTGTGTGTGTGTGTGTGTGTGTGTGTGTGTGTGTGTGTAGCAGAAGCGGTCGGGTCACGGCAGGTGAAACGTTCCTAGCCTACATGAAGTGAAACTGTTTAATTGTAACATTAATATGTTACTGGACACGCTGGTCTGGTTGGTTAGACCAGTGTTTGATGTGGAAAACACACACACACACACACACACACACACACACACACACACACACACACCAATTAAAATAATGCTGATAGCGTGGACTAGAAGACAGGTGATGGTTTACGTATTTAAATGATGATCAGGCTGCTGTAAAATGTAATCTCCATCCACATCCAGACAGAATCATCCTCTATTCTTTCTCTAGTTTCTCTGCTCTTGTCTGGGCTGACCTGACGGTGCGCGCAGCACGCCTAACTAGCGGCTGATGCACATTTTACGCATTTGGAGAGGTGGGCTGGATGCTGGAAGATGGTCCACTTAACGCACGGGTGTAGACTACATATTAATGACAAATGAATGAAAATTAAATTGGGAGTTTTTACTTCATATTTTAGAAATAAAAATGACGGGGGGAAACATTTATGACGACTTTTTAAACGAAAATTTCTAGCGCGACCTGCCTGCTTCACTTAAGTCACTGCTTATTAAGGTCCGTCCAAAATTACCGTGGCCCACCCAAAAATGAAAACCTGGCGCCGCGCCAGTTATAAACCTCTGCAAATGGTTGTTCTTCACTTTATCAAACTCAGACTTTGTACTGTTAATGTCAAGATGTAAAATTATGAATTCAGTCGAGCTCTTCCGTCCCTCCCTCTTCTGCTCTCCTGGAAACCCGACAT
This sequence comes from Nothobranchius furzeri, assembly GCF_043380555.1. Lineage (NCBI taxonomy): Eukaryota > Metazoa > Chordata > Actinopteri > Cyprinodontiformes > Nothobranchiidae > Nothobranchius > Nothobranchius furzeri. The sequence continues at coordinate 47,258,463 of NC_091748.1, forward strand.
CGGCTGTCAGAAGCGGGAGGTGAAGAAGGAGATGAGGCAAACAGAGTGAGTGCGATGTAAAGAAACCAGACTGGTCTGGAGGTGAGCAAAACAGCTGGAAAAGTGTGGGTGTTGAATCCCCCACGGGTGCAACGCCCATGCCAGCGACCGGTACCTGCTGCTGACTGTGCTGTCACCTGTTAGGAGCAGCTCTCTGCTGTCTGAGGGTAGGCCCCGCCCACAACACTGCGGCTACTGCGGTGTTTTCTTTACTGTGGGAAACGGGTAATAATGGCTCTTTGATGGGAACAGGTTGCCGACCCCTGGTATAAGATCTGAGCTGGCAAAACAAAAATCCTCATCAGCAGGCGTTTTTGAAAGTGGGGGGGGACACAGCTGCCAATCACATATTTTGCCGGGGACATGTCCCCGGCGTCCCCGGTTAAAATGACGACCATGACTAAAATGGACAAGTGATGTAAAAAATAAACTTTAAAGCTTTTGTCTCAATTCTGACACCGATGCAATGATTCTATGTGCAGAACTGAAAACTGTCTTCCAAATGTCCCTTCTGCATGAGATTAATAAATAAATAATACTTGCTCTTGTTGTGGTCAGGAGCAGTAAGGGGTTAAGAGTCTACATAGGGCACAGAGGGTAGAAACAGCAGGAGTGACGTGACACACGTGGGTTGACTTTCACTTTTGGTCAAACAACATTTGGCGTTTCAGGAGGTGATGATGAAACTCTCACAGGAGGTGTATGCACACGCACACACACACACACACACACACACACACACACACACACACACACACACACACACACACACACACACACACACACACACACACACACACACACACACACACACACACACACACACACACACAGAGTGAGAGAGAGAGTGTGTTATACAATAAAAACAAAGAGCGGATTTATGGCTAAATGGAAACTTACTTTAATTTAACTTTTCAAGTGTCCTCTGGCAAACATTACAGGTAGCTTGTGACAGTCAGTATCACTGACTGTCACATTCTTTAATACAGGATTAAATAGTAACTCCATATTATAACACAAAGAGTCCACTTTACAATCAGGTTGTGCTTCTTAACATAAGTTAAGCACATTTTAAAGAAACAATCAAAACGGGGGAAGTTCCTGCTTCAGTCATCTCTCCCGTCTGCACCCTGAGTTGTGTGCATGTGGAGTGTGATTACAACATAAACCGTCTGAGGTTTACTCCAGACACCTGAACAGATGTGGAGGAGCTCTGTGTCTTCCTGTCGTGGTCACGCACAGCTGGCTGAAACGTGTCTCCACCTCGTGCACACAGAACATTTACAGACTCAGGTCAGAGCTTTACAGGAACCTCAATGCAACAAAAGCAAATACATTCATGTGGTTCTATGTTACAGTCACAGCAAAATAAAGTACACAGGATTAGGATACACGTGTTTGACTGGGAAGCACCAGAGGAGTGCAGAAGCCTAAAAAAAACATTCAACAAACAGAATTTATGATCACAAAACCAACATTAGTCATGAATTTACTTATTAAATACGTTTTGAAGTCATTTTTCTACAATGGTGCCCAGCAGGTTCCTGCACTCGAACCCTTTGAACCACCTGGTACATTCTTGTCTCTATGTTTAATTAAAGAAGGACTTCAGCTTAAGTAAATATACTAAATAATACAATAAAACAATTTCATTAAATACATGAATGTCTGTGTAAAAGGTTAAACAGTATTTTCTTTCATTTCATCATACCTTATACTGCCCAAAATGATGAAGACAATATGAATAAATGACATTTTTACTTTGTTTTTGACTTGATATGTACATTCTCTTAGCTTACGAGGAAACCTGTCAAATGTCTTTGGATTATTGATCCTGCAGGAAAATCAACGTGATATTCCTACATTAGCACCAGGAAATAAGGTGTTTTTTTCTACATGATTTGTAGTTAAAAACATTTTTTTGACTGAACAAAGACAAAAATATTTGTAAAATTTACATCTTGGTTTCTCGTTCTTAATTTGCTCAAAGAGAAATAAAAGTAACACAATTGAGCTGGTTTACATTTTACAAACAAACAAGAACGATCAAAATGTAAAATACAATTTTTAACTCTGGCTTATCATTCCTAGCAGACATTCAAAGCAACGAGACGCAGCGAGTCAGCGACACTGGCTGAGGTGAGCAGTCGGTCAGAGGTCACTCCACCGCCGAGTCAGGCTTAGTGTGTCATCACAGTGGCAGACAAACACGGGAAAGTGCTCCTTTCTCCAATTCCAGTCGGCATTTATCTCCTCACACCATTTCCTGGACCTCGTCGTCAGATGACACAAATGTTTCCCAGAAGATAGGTCAGCCCCATAGTCACATTCCTGAATATGAATCCTGTGGTGGAATGCAGGCGCACACTAGCCACCTGCTTATTCCTGAAGTAGACGAGGCTGTGGAGCCCTCTGCAGATATCTTTTGAAGCTGCATCGTGTGTGGCGTTGAGTGAGAAGGAGCTGACAGGAGGATCCCTGCTGCCCCTCACCTGCAGCTCCAGGATCCCTCTGCTGTCTTTAGCCTGGTAGCACACATACATGTACCAAACATAAGGCCCAGTGCAGTTGATGCTAATCGTGTCTTTCCCTTCACCTAAAAGCATCGTGCTGTTGCTTTTAACGTGGCCGAACGTGAGCGTCTCGTTTTCAATTAAAGCTGAAAGATAAAAAGACAAGGTGACGGTGAGGAGATTGTGGGGAAAAGAGATGAAAACAACTTGTTTGTTTTGATGTTTGTTTCACTCCCTCGGTGTAACGATCAGCAAGGATGAGCTACAAACGAAAACGGAAAATAAAGCTGATAATATCTTACTTTTGAAATCTTCAACGAGTATGTGAACGATTTCCTCGGGCTTCTGAAAACAAAAACACACACGGAGAGAAAGCACGTTAGAAACTCGCCGCTGCTGGCTGACAGTGACAGAACGTGGCTCAGGGAGAGCGCTGTGGAAAGGTCACGAAACCCTGCTCTGTGATCTGGGAAGTGTGAGCTTGTTTGTTTGATTTGAGGCAGCATGAAAACACACACACTGACAGAAACTAGGGAAAGTCTCAGAGGTGATTAATACCAGTAGTGAGAACAGCACATCAAATATGCAGCAGAAGTACAAATGTTAGTCATGATAATGATCACTTTTCAGAAACGGAACATGATCAGTTATTTGGGTCAAAGGATTGTTCCTTTAGCCTCTCTGCGTGTTTAAAAGTCACATTTCTGAGTTTGATGACACAGAAGAAAAATGTATAAATAAATTAAAACAATCCAACTGAACTAAAAATAATGTGTGGCTGTGGGAACCTGCTGAAATGTTTAATAATGGCTCATTTATAAATCTATGCTTCGTTTTTGTGTTTTCAAACTGCTTTTAAACCCTAATCTTGTTAAAGAGATGGACCTGTCTGATAATTAGATAGGACACATTTGGGTAAATAATTTATTTGTAGCCAAATTAATGAAGAAAATAATATGTTGATTTATTTAAAGGGAGATTTTAAAAAGGAACTCATTTCAGAGATGTTCTTATTAAAAATCTGTAATTTTATCTTTCAAGAGTACGAGTTTACATCATCCAAGTTTCAGGTTTTCTTTGTAGAAGAAGAGAATTAAACAGTAAATAGTATCAGATTAAATACATTGTTTTGTAATTGGTTCCCTTACCTCCCGAGGGGGTTTGTAGATGTAGCTGGACAGAGTGAGCAGCAGGCAGGCCAGCACCAGTAGGTTCTGCACGACCACCACCGCTCCCAGCTTCCCCGCACACCTGCCCTGGTCTCTCCCTCTGCCGCCTTCAGCATCCGCTCCCTTCCGATCCATCAGCGCGCTTTGAGCCCCCCGCAGGAGCTGCGACACCCTATAACGCGCGTGGGCAGTGGGCACCAAGGAAGGAGGCGAGCGACTGGAAAGAAAGCGCTCATGGTGCTGCGCTTTATTTTGTCTCTTTGTGTGTGGGTGGGGGTGGGGGTGGGGGGGGGGGGGTTGCTCGCGCAAGAGAGAGAGAGTCAATATATTGAAACCAGCGCACCGGCCTCTGATTGGCTGACGCGGATGCGCTCCGGTAGCACCGAACCTCGCGGCGCGATGCTGGCGACGGGGGACGACTGAAACCTCCCTCGGCTCCGCTTCAGTCACCGACAGCTTCTCATAAATATTCATCATCAGTTGGTGGAGTGAGAAATTTGAAGCAGTTTGTTTCTAGGAAACTAAACGCAGAAGTGGACATTTGTTGGTTTATGAGTTATGAATCACTAACACCTTTAGAATCCACTCAGCTGGAGCTGGAGACACCAGAGAGAGTTCAAACCTTTCCCTGTTAAATGTCAGATCAGATCATCCGTGTATTATTGCACCTGCTCTATGGCAGCCCTGAATGACCTCCATTAGGAGAAACAGAGACTAGTTAACGCTGAACAGCCAATATTTCACACAAAAGGGCTTCAACTGCCTTGGGCCCCGAGCTGGCCCGGAGCCCCCAGACAATTACTGTTTATGAAATAAATGCAAGAACACACGCTCAACGTGTTGCATTGCTTTACTTTTTTTTTTTTGCTTAATATCCAAGTCCAGTTTTCCTTGGGCCCCCTAATGCCTTGAAATGTCTGTTTACAGGTGCTGGACATAAAATTTGATTACCATGACAAAGTTGATTTATTTCAGTAATTCCATTCAAAAAGTGAAACTTGTGTATTAGATTTATTATTTACACACAGACTGAGATATTTCAAATGTTTATTTCTCAATGATTATAACTGACAACCACAGAAAACCCCAAATTCAGTATCTCAGAAAATTCGAATATCAATTAAAACCAACGCAAAAATTTTTTTTTAGAAATGTTGGCTAACTGAAAAGTATGAACATGAAAAGTATGAGCATGTACAGCACTTACCATTTAGTTGGGGCTTCTTTGGCCTTGATTACTGCAGCAATGCAGCGTGGCGTGCAGTCGATCAGTCTGTGGCACTCTTCGGGTGTTATCAGAGCCCTTGTTGCTCTGATAGTGGCGTTTAGCTCTTTTGAAGTGTTGGGTTTGGCGTATTGCTTCTCCATCTTCACAAAGTCAGGCAAGTTTGCTGGCCAATCAGGAACAGGGATGCCATGGCCCTTGAACCAAGTACTGGTAGCTTTGGCACTGTGTGCAGATGCCAACTCCTGTTGGAAAACTAAATCTGCATTTCCATAAAGTTGGTCAGCAGCAGGAAGCATGAGGTGCTCTGTTTAAGAGACAACTGTGTTGCTTTTAGTCTCAGAAAACACAATGGACCAACACTAGCAGTTGACATGGCACCCCAAACCATCACTGTAGAAAGTTTACACTGGACCTCAAGCAACGTGGATTCTGTTCCTCTCCTCTCAACCTCCAAAAGAAATGCAAAATTTACTTTCAGAGAACATCACTTTGGAGCCCTCAGCAGCAGTGAACAGCCAGTCTCTTTAGCAATGACCTTTTGTGTCTTGCCCTCTTTGTGCAAGGTGTCAATGGTCGTCTTTTGGACAACTGACAAGTCAGCAGTCTTCTCCATGATCGTGTTGCCTACAGGACTAGACTGAGAGACCTTTTAACCCTCTCAGGCTCAAAATAAGTTTTGATAAAAGGACGAACAACAAAGTCCTTCAGGGGTACTTCTGAGTTAAAAAATGTTCATGAAATACGTCTGTGGAGTAACCAGGTAGGTAGGTTTTAACGTTGCACATCTGCAACGCCTGCCTCCAGAGGGTTAAAGGCTTTTGCAGGAGTGTGGCTCCAGGGGTCTTCAATATTGAACCTATTCACAATATTCTAATATTCTGATTTTCAGTAGTTGTCAGTTATAATCATCAAAATTAAAACAAACATTTGTTTGTTGTCATTTGTATTTATTTTGGTTAAGGGGAACAGATAACAAGTTTTGCTTCTTTCTGCTCCTTTTTAATTTTTTGTTATTTATCAGTCTGTGTGTAATGAATGAGTCTAATACACAAGTTTCACTTTTAGAATGGAATTACTGAAATAAATCAACTTTGTCATGATATTCTAATGATACTCTCCATTTCACCAGACTGGCTCAAAGGACCAAAGGACGCCATAATTCACAACATTTTGTTGCGAGAGCATAAAAAAAGATATTTCTTCTGGTCATTGAACGCCGCTTTTTATTCTCACAGCCGCTGTCCCAGCCAACCCCAACAGATTACACTATTTTGTACTTTTGTGACTGTGGCAGTCCTGTCACAGTGTCCTGATTGATCATGCGCCCTGGCTATTTGGCCAAGGGGAAGTCCCTTTGCCTGATTGGTTACCGCGCATGACTCTCACCCGGGAGTCTGGGGATCGAATCCCGTCCGGGCCCTCGTATATCCACCTTGCCACACTTTGACAGAATAAAACTTTTGTTTTTAAACTGGGTGGAGGTCATTTGTACCGCATGCTATCAGACTACACAACTTCCTGCATGAGAGACTGCTTATTGGATCTGTGAACAGTTTTGATTGGGGTTTATGGCGTGTGCTGGATGAATGACAGCAGCTGACCATAATCTATCTATCTATCTATCTATCTATCTATCTATGAACTCCTACAGCAGAAACACGTCTAACATGACCATGAATTTCACATTTCATGAAACTACAGGAAACCCCACAGCTACATTCAGCTGCTAATAGCTTACCAAAGAGTCTTTACAAATATTTGTGCATGTGAAATGTATGGTGGTGTAAATATTTACAAAATAGTTTGTTTTAAGTTGTTTTTAAAATGTTGAGATTAAAGTTGTTATAAATGGCAAAACCACAAAGTTCTCCCCAAGACTAACCAGCAGCACATCCTGCAGTCAGCTCAATTCAATTTATTTCATCATCATCCAGTTGAGTCCAGTTTACATTTGATCCAGTGGGCTGTATCAGATCCAGTTGTATTCATTTCCAACTCAATCAGATTTAATGACATTATTAGTCAGTTTAAGTTCACCGAGTTCAGGCTTGTGTTATTTGTGGAGATAAAACATCAACGTTGCAGAGCAAACGGAATCAGATGTAGAGTTGTGTTGCTGTTAGCCAATCGGAGACAAGATGTCCAAATACTAGGACATAAGACTCCAAATCCTGCCGTCTTCTGCTCACCTCTTATCCGGCTAGTTCATACTAGAACACCACTGCAAATGTACAGAAACAATATGCCAACCTAATCTTTAAGGATTACAAAAAGCTAATGTGTTTGAAAAGGTTTGACTTAGCTCGACATCAAGCGGAGCCAGTTGAGGTGATTCGGGCATCTAGTTAGGATGCCTCCTGACGACTCCCTTGTGAGGTTTCCCGGGCACGTCCAACTGGGAGAAAGGAAGACAGGACACGCTGGAGCTGGCCAAAGTGGCTGAGAGGAGGGAAGTCTGGGCCTCCCACCTTAGGCTACTGCTCCCACGACCCGACCCGGAAAATGGATGGATGAATGAATGAATGAGCTTTACTTTAAGGAACTAAAATATGATGTTAGGTTGTTAGGATAAAGATGAATCTGAGCTTCCTGTAGATTCCATGAAAAATGACTGCAAGCAGGGGTGGACTGGGACCACTTTTACGAACCGTTGGCCTTCAGAGCGGGGTGGGGGGGCTTGTATCGGCCCAAGCTGGGTAAGAGGCCCACCGGGACAGTGAAAGTGAAAATAACTTGTAACATAAAGGAATCACAGGCGCAATTTAAGACTGGGACCTACTTTATGACAGAGCACAGCTGTAAACCTCTGCTGAAAGCTGCAGGGCAAACTCAAATACACCTTCTTCTGTAAACACACGTCGTTAGTGAACTGGTGAACACACACCGTGACTTACTTATCTTTAAAATGTTTAAGTGGACAAAGTTTAACTTTAACCTGTAGTGTGAGGACATTTTGCTTGTCCACACAATGCTAAGCATCCCAAATCTTGGTTTTAGAGGTATGTGTGAATTAACTTTTAGTTTGGGTTGAGGTTAGGAAAAGAACCCCACTGGTTAACGTTAGGCATAGTGGAGTCACTAAAATGAGTAGAAGTCGTTGGAGGCCCACACAAATGTGTGTGTGTTGCATGAAAGTGTTTTAAGCTGGCAGAGACACAGTTTTTATTTATGTACAGTGCGCTGAGCTGAACCCATGCAACCTTCTGGAGGCACGGAGACCTGACTCTGACTGATGAACAGAAACAAAGCTTCACCAAATACCTGCTCCTCCTGTCTGGTAATAATAAATAAACCGCTTTGAATGACCACTATCCCCCTGCAGCCGTGAAATACGGAAATCAATCCACCTGCAGCAAGGACAGGAGGAATTATGTTTATTATTGTGTTCAGACCATAAAAAGGTCTAGCACTGAAGAATAAGAAAATATCATTTCTATAGCGTCTCTCAAGATAAAAATCACGAGGCGCTTCACAAAAACAAAAAATGTACAAATATAAAAAAGCATTTAGAAAATGTTTAAAAATATATTTAAAATGAGCAAAAATAGACAATTGTGATTAAAAAAATTTAAGAAAGAGAGAGAGTGAACAGGAAAGAGGGAAATCAGTGGATCCTGAGGAAGGTGGAATAGGTGGGGAGAGCAGAATAAAGAGAGAGTGGTGAAGAAGGTCATCCAAAAGCCAGCTTGAACAAGTGAGTCTTCAGCTGCTTTTTAAAGGAGACCACTGAGTCCACTGATGTCAGGCTCAGGAGGAGAGAGTTCCAGAGTCTGGGGGCCACAGCAGCAGATGATCTGTCACCTTTGACCTTTAGCCTGGTGCTGCACAACCAGTAGGCTTTGATCACTGGACCTCAGGGACCTGCTGGGGGTGTAGGGACTAAGAAGATCACCAATGTATGATGGTGCTTGTCCATGTAAGGCCCTATAGACCAGAACCAGGATCTTGAAATGAACCCTGAAGGTGACTGGCAGCCAGTGAAGCTGGAGGAGAAGCGGGGTGATGTGGGTGTGTTTGGAGGACTTGATCAGAAGCACAGGCATTCTGAACCACCTGTAGACGGTTCAGGGAGGTTCTGCTCAGACACGTGAAAAGAGAGTTGCAGTAGTCTAAGCGTGAGGAGATGAAGGTGTGGAGAACTGTCTCAAGTTCAGAGCGGGACAGAATGGGACTCAGCTTAGCAATGTTCCTGAGATGGAAGAAGGAGGAGCGAAACAAGAGAACTGACATGAGAATCCAGGGTGAGAGCTGGGTCAAAGGTCACACCAAGATTCCTGACAGGTTTGGTGTGAGAAGTAAGCACTGCATCCCCCTCCCCCACCCCACACTCTGAGGGCCGACGGTTTGTAAAAATGTCAGGTCCAAATTTTGGTCCCGGTTCACCCCTGCCTCCCAGACAAGTGGCAGCTGAACTAATCATGTTTTTAAAACGAAATGAAAAAAACTTGGAGCTAGGTTGCTAATTTTGTGTGGACATGTTTTTACGCCGGTTCGCTAACAACGTGTGCATCTGTGTTTCCACAGAAGCTGGTGTCTTTGGGGCTGCCTTGCACCTTTCAGCGTAGACTTAAGCCTGATTTTTACTTCTCCGTCTACGTTGGTGCGGAGACACGCAACACCATCATGCATTGGCACTAGGGCTCTTTGACGGGCTCACAGAGGGCGACAGAGACGAGCCCAAATATTTAAACATTCATCAAAAGTGACACAGAATGCAAGCTTGTGACTGGTCAAGACGTCCCTTCCTGTAAAATTGTCAACAGCACCGCCATTGCCTATTAAAATTTAAAAAATATTTAGCGGCAGACACGGAACAGAATGCATTACAGAAAAAGTCTGAAAACGTTCATGTTTACTCACCAGTCAGTGAAGGAGTACAAAATAATGAGTAAACACTTTATTCGTGGATGGAAATGACGGAAAACATGGGTTTAGAGAATGGTTTAAAGGAGAATGGAGGGCAAATTCATCTGTGTTATGAAGTCTGAAATATAGAGTGGATAAGGACAGTTTTCAGACCCCTGTCAATGTTTTCTCTGTTGTAGATGGAAAGAGGTGAAAGGGACCAGTCTGAATGCTTTTTTACAGCTTCAGTGGTTCCAGAAAGCAAAAGGAGTGGGTACTAGGATGCTTAAGTATTTTAAGGCGGATCTTTTTTTTTTATTTAGCTAAAATTCTTTCAACCCTATTCAATGCTTTTTCACATGAATCCTCCTTCTGCTTTGCTTGGTGAGTTCAATTTACACTTCTTAGATTAAATTAAATATTTTGGTGTTTGGCCTCAACCAGATCTGTTCTTCGAAGCAGATTCAAGCAGTCATTTCATGGTTTGACATTGAGACAGCTTTCTGTCTCCTTCCCTAAACCATGATGGTGAACAATCCGTTTTCAGCTCATGTGAGAGTTGTTTTGAGACCCCGTGTTGCTACTCTTCAGAGAATATTCAAAGGAGAGGGAAACTTACAATTGGCTCCTTTAAATACACTTTCTCATAACTGGATTCACCCGTGTATGGAGGTGAAAGGTCACTGAGCTTACCAAAGCTATTTTGAGTATCAATAATTAGTTCTAAAGGTTTTAAAACAACAACGGTGCCCAAATGTAGGCACCTGCCTAATTTTGTGTGAACAATTATTGCACACCTTCTGTAACAACTTTGTTTAACTTCCCAAATATCACCGTGTGTCTCTTTTATGATATATTTTACTCAAACTCTTCAACCAACAATTTATACAAGAAAATCATGAAGATCAACATGGCTGCCCAAACTTTCACATGTGTGAATAAATAAAATAGATCCACAAATATGCTCTTGTACTTATTAAGTCTAGTCCATTCCTCATGTAAACACCTTGAACAGTAAGTATTGAATGATAATTGGCCTGTATTTACAAAGCACCTTCTGCAGTTCTAGAATCCCCAAAGGTACTTCATAACACACCAGTCATTCATCCACTACCACGTTTCAAACGATGATAGTGATGAGCTACGTTGCAGCCAC